>NC_090894.1:8423417-8445917 GCF_036669925.1 Montipora capricornis
GGCTCAGAAAACCTGGTTGTGGTCATTGTTATTTAGGGTTTTTCTATTGGTACATTACAAAACGAACAAATTGTATTATAGTTTGTTCGTGTTCCAAATCACTCTTATATATGTGATAAACCCGCATCTTCGCTAGTTGTCGTTGACTAGACTGCTTGTTGGCAATTACTGCATTCACGCTCGCAAGTGATTTTACCATTCACGGGCGGGACATTTTGTTAATTGATGCACACGGTATAAAAATTGCCACGTGCACTAAATTCCACATAAACATTGGGGCGAATTCCCTCAGTTACCTCGTCTAAGAGTTTGCACAAGCAGGTACGTCCCTGTCAAGTTTCGGTTGTTGTCCTTGTCCAAAAACCGGTAGAGACCTCTCAGGGATGATCCGGTCATGTTTTTTTTTTTTTCAATTTACACTACAAATAAAACGTGTTAAGCAGAACTTAGTAGTGTCATTGCCGCTAAGGAGCTATTCGCCTGCCGCGTTACCTTGTTTTAACATCATTCGAAACAAAGCACGACTCTCTGAATTCAGATCAGCAGTGGTGAGAGCACTCGTTTGTTCCGGGTTCGATTCCCGGACTCGACGTTAAAATTGGGTTGAGTTCCTTGGTTCCCTACTGTGGTTGTAGGGGAGGGGTGGGGTGAGGACAGCGGTGGGAGCGGGACTGGCGCATCCTTTTGAGCGCTCGCCTCTCACCAATTTGTCCTTCGTTTTACGCCCATACTTGGCGTCAAAAGTCGGCGGAGTTCGTTGCTTGTCCACTCTTTTCCAAGAGTTTTTGCTACGGGTATGCCGGTTTTCCACTCTCCGCAAAAACCACCGATTGATTTGATTTGATTTGATCAACTTTTAAGTATAGGATCATTAGCGGAGTACTGGTACTCGGCTGTATGACCTTGAAACTTGGTACTTGGTTTGAGAACGCATGTTTTTTGAGTCAAATGAGTCATGCGTCAATGGACTCACAGTCAATATAGCAATAATTTCTTGATTAAGCCTAAGCCCTCGTTTCAGTGATTAGGCCTAAGCACTCCCTGAAATTTTAGCTTTCATTTTATAGTTTAATTAACTGCACTAACGTGTTGACTCATTGACTCATTGACTCATTGACTCATTGACTCATTGACTCATTGACTCATTGACTCATTGACTCATAAATACTTGACACTCACTTGGTTTCTACAGGTGATCCAGTCCCTCAGCATTTGCCCTCGCTTGGTTGGTTTTGTGATGAACATACTTGCTAAGCTTATCACCAAACAGGTAAGTTAAATACACGTCCAGAAATACACGTAATAGACCCGTCTACAAAATGGCGGCCGAAGATTCAAATAAGTTAAAATTAAAAAATAATACAAGAAATAGAAAGAGCACCTTTAATTTAGTAACCCTGCAAAGTTTCGGCTTATCAGGTGCAATATCAGCTGACAAAATGTAAGTTGAAAAATGAGAAATTTACAGACGTTTGTATAACTGGGAGCATGGCGTATAACCCAGTCATACAAACGTCTGTAAATTTGTCAAATTTCAACTTACATTTTTTCAGCTGATACAACACCTAATACGTTGAGACTCTTCAGGGTTACCATAGTAAAGGTGCTCTTTCTATTTCTGGTATCAGTTTTTCATTCAGTTCAATTTTAACTCATTCAAATCCGTTGCCTCCATTGTGGAGAAGGGTCTATTAGATGCACTCCCAATTTTGATATCCAGCACGAAGTGCCCCTTTGAGTGTAAACATTTGTTCCCTGTCTCTAGAAATGAGGACGGTGCAAGGGTAAGAGTTTTTTTTTTCGTTGTGGGTAAATGCAACAGATTATCTTTACTTGAGCACCCCATTTAGGGGATACTTTGTGACGTTAACAATTGGGACCTTAGATTCTAGTACGAGAACGAAAACGAGTACGAGTACGAGTTTTGACTGCTCGTTTTTTAGCAAAAATACTTAAGAAATTTATAATCCGTACGATGAATCGTACTCTTTATTAGCAGTATAGGTTGCTCAGTTATTCTTATTGCTGGTAACTGGGCCTTTTTGCTGATCGAAAAATGCCAAAACTGCTACCGTGCTGTTGACTTGTTTTGACACGACGACATTTTTGCAAAACCTCGTACTAAAGTGACGGTATCACGTTTTTCCCGCCAAAATGACGCTGGTTTGCGCGCGCTCACTGTTGTTCTATGAAAAAATCTCGTACTCGTAGTCGTTCTCGTCCTAGAATCTAAAGCTCTCTAATTTTCAATTATTCCATTCGCGCTTGTTGGATATGGGATGGTAAAAGCTAACGAGGCGCGTAGTGCCGAGTTGGCTATAACCAGTCTCATATCCAACAAGCACGAATGGAACAACTGTTCTATTAAATTTTCGTTAAATTCTTAATGCTTGCAATGGACTCTTGGACTCTAATTTTTTTTAAATTACAGTATCCTGTTTTGACTTTAAAGCCGACCGCAATCAGTTTCCATATTTTGTCATACGGTACATGAGTTGATAACCGAGATTGAGAGAACCATTCAGAAAGAATCCAGATTTCGCGCGGCCATTTTTCTCGTACCTGTCTTGTCCTCGCGCTGGACTGAACGAGGGAGACTGCTCGTAGCCTAACATTTCGAGAAGGTTATCAAAGTCGTCGTGCATATAATTACGTGCATTTTTGGTGCCGCACGTTGTTTCCACCGCTTACAAAGTTGTTAGAGCATTGCTTCGGCATCGCACCGGCATTGTGTTACGAGTTCGATGTTTTTGAGGACAGGTAGCTTGCAAACTAAACTGAAAGCAGGGTTACCGGAACAACAACAAGATTTATTCCAAAATGAACGTAGTTCTCCACGAAGTAAAACTCTTAAACAGCACGTACTTGAATAAACACTGCTTCTGTCACACTTGACTAAACACGGCTAACGCCAACTCTCTTCGCTTGTGAAAAAATTCTAGAACTTTCTGAAACATTCTAAGTATAGAAACATTACAAAACATATCGATTTAGAAACGCTTACGCAAGAACCTAAAAATAAACAAACTACGAACTCTCGCGAAACTTCTAGAAAGTAACGCTAGTCACGCAATGCTATTTTTCGTAACACATTGCATAGACTCTACTCAGTTGGCAGAGCATTGCAGCGGCATTACAGAGGTGATGGGTTCGAATCCCCTAGAAACCGCCTGAATTTTTCAGCTATTTTTAAGAGACAATTGCTTAAATTGTCCAGAAAAGTGCGAGGGTCTCTTCAATCTTTCGTTTATTCAGACTTTTAGGCTCCGGCCGTATTCATCTCAAAGGCTCGTCCGAGACTCAGGCTTAACTTCAACTCGCTGTGAAGTTTGATCTACCATATTGTGCGAGTCTAATGAGCCTACTTTTCTGCATCTGCTCAGATTTTTTTTTTTTTTTTCGTCAAACAGGTGTGGAAACAACCGAAAGTCTGGCAAGGATTTGTAAAGTGTTGTCAGGTAATTCTATGCATTATTTCATCCACCACTTGATCATGATAAGCTATGTTAAAAGGAGAATAAATTGAGGAACCTTTGGTGTAGTACGCAGGGGTCTTAAGAGCTTGATACTTTTGGGCCCAAGTGTAGTAAAAGATAAAAGAAGCTTAAGAGTTGAATTTGGTGCTACCCAAAGACTGCGAACGTGGATGGGCTGTTAAGGCTGTCGCCCTACCACTTTCTTTCCTCAGTTGCTTTTAAGGGGCTACAGATGACATTGTCCGGTGGTGCATAATAAGTGAATGAACCGCCATCCCAATGTTGGGTCTGTCTTGCCCAGATTTGTAGCCCTGCCACTTCAAAACTCTCTCCTCGGGCCCTGTTACCGAAAATGAATCCAGTCTCAGGCTGGAGGGAAGTCTAACCTCGCGGAGCAATTCATCCGCTTTCAAATCTACTGGCGTAAATTGCACTTAACCTGAAATATTTTTCGTGGCTCTCTAGGAGCAAGCATGCGTTTGCCCTTGTCTCCTTGAAGTTTTGTTTATTATGCACCCTAACGCGCAGCTAAACCAACACTGGGTTATGTGAGCCATGACTTAGGGCTGGTGGGATACATGGCTCTCTTCCTGAGAGACTTCACAAACTCATCAGTAAGGTTGCCATACTTTCAGAAGAAGAATGCAAAAATTTGGTCAGTGTCTCTTACGTGCTCGTCAAGGTCGTGGGACAAGTAAAACGTTCAGTGCGTCCTATTTGCCTGCTAGCAGATGCCTCTTATCTTTTGTTTTCTTGGCTGATGGACAAGAGAAAAAGAGACGTCTGCCTAAGGGCCCGTTTCTCGAAACTCCCGAAGCTCTTGTTCTGGCTTACTTTGGGTGACGTAAATCCCTCGTCATTTTTCGAAAGAAAAATGTCGCAAGCCATGAATCTTTACAATAACAAAAAGCAGACTTTGAGGATCAGTGGATCTTAGTTTCACAGATTGATTTTTGGACCCGAAACGTTTTCGTTTTGACAAACGTGTCCTTGGGTCGAAAGTCGCTGTGATTCAAGCAACCTCCAAGATCTTGGAGGGCGCTGTTCAAACACCGCATGCTCCCCGTTAGGTTTGCTGACCGTGACTTGAGACGGCTAAGTCGTGCGCATTCCTCTTTACAGTGATGCCGCGCTCTTTTCTAGTAAAACCGCACAGTTTGATCTCTTAGTAGCCGCGACTCATGCTCAGTTTCAACCCAGGCAGAGGTTTTGTTTTTCTCTCCTGCCCATCAGCACGTCAAATTCATGAGAAAAGCGAACCTCTAGGATCAAGAAAGCTGCCCATAAGAATTGAAACCGTTTGGTTTCAACGTTTAAGCTTGGGAAAGAAAATATTGTGATGTTGACAAAATTGTAAAAGTGTATCTTCAATGCAATAGCATTTACATTTTGTGTAATTTTTTCTTTGTTTTAACAGATGACAAAACCCCAGTCATTCTCCGTTCTTCTTCAGCTACCCTTTCGACAACTGGAGAGTGTGTTTGAGGTGACTTGAAATTTTCCCTTTGCGCGAATTGTTTTAGCCAGGTTCAAAAAAACATTTTGATACTGTAGTTACCACGTTCTACTTACAAAAACAAAGTTTTCCAAACTTTCCCTTCACTTTGCGACTTTTCCGCTAGGATAGCTCGCCGGTTATTTCGACTTTAATATTGTTTTACAAGTAACTCACATAATTTGGAATCTCTTTTAGATCTGCCCAGAACTAAAGGAAAACTTAGTAGCACATGTTCAGTCCTTCACTCCCCATCAAGTAAGTTGTAACAGAAATAAAGGTGCTGGACTCAATGAAGAAACCAGTGCTTCCGAGTCATTTTGAAGGGTATAGACCTGTTTCATAATGGCGGTGAAATACAGTTTTCTTTTGTTCTAATGCTGTAAGATTCAATTAATAGGGACCTTTAGATGGAAGGACGAGGACGATAACGAGTTTGAGTTTTCCGTACTGAGCATGCTCATAAGGTTTGGAGGCCGACATTTTTCGGAGTGCGCATGCTCAGTACGAAAAACTCGTATTCGTAGTCGTCCTCCGATCTAAAGATTAGTTCAAATTAAAACTGCTGCAAACGAATAAATGAATCGCCCTCTACTGATTAGAGTCGTTCAATGTTTTTTTCCGCTGAAAGTCTTGCTACCCGAAGAAAAAAGCAGAAGAAGACAGTAGGGGGTGAACGCACCAATCCACGTGTCGTCTTTGCGACGTTTGCGTAACACTTTACGAGAGTTCCTCGTACCCTTAAGCCATTACCAAGTTCATTTCACTTCTTAAGCGAGTCCTAGTCCTAGTAGTTCTACCTTTCAAGTAAAAATGCATGTGGTCTTCCATGTCATTGTGTGATTGAACTCTTTGAAAAAGGAAACGAACCTTATTCCTCCATGGGCTTTATTTCAAAACATTGTCTAAATCGTTGCACTGACTATCTTACTATCTTAGCGTGCGCACATCCCACGATCCTTACTGCAAATATTGGAAAAGGACCCCAAGAAAGAAGAGAAGAAAATAAAGCAGGAAAAACCAGACAAAGAACAGATTGATCCCCAAGACGAAGAAAACCCGACTAACGAGGACAAGTCACCGAAAAGGACACGATCGCACACGAAGGAATCACAGAAAGAGAAACGTAAATCTCGTCGATCTCGATCTCGGTCCAGGTCGCCGCGGAAGAAAAAGGAGAAAAGCTCTGGTGAGGAGAGTGCGAGCGAAGGCGAGGTGAACTGATTACGAATCGCCGGATGCGATGGAGCGAGATGTAGCTAACTTTTTTCTCCAAGGAAGGACTTGAATTCTATAACTATAGAAGATGGACGAGTTCTTTAGGAGATCGCTCCGCGCAACTTTCAATGCAACAAGATTGAATTAGATAAGAGAGTTTCTTTATCAATTTGCGGTCTTGCCCCAGCACTGTCACAAATGAACTTATTTTTAGATACAAAGAAAGGAGCCCCACCTTAACGAATAAGAAGAAGTCTGATCACGCGTGACAGATTTTGTCGTTTTTTTTTTTCAGGAGCATAACTTATTTTCGCGGGAACGGTTATTCTAAAACTAGATTTATTTGTGACTGGCTGGGGAGCCTACCCATGCCATAAGAACACTCTTATCTAATTCACTCTTCGTGCAACTACTTTCGAACTTAAAATTTGATAAAAAACAATTTGCAGATTAATAAGGGAAGCGCTCACGTCTACCTTCGGCATTTTTACTTTTTCTCAGTGTATTGCAAAAAAATCATCTTTCACGCCAAAAAAAGACCTGGAAAAACTGTATTTTCCAAGGACGGAGATCGGTAAACTTCAGAGCTTATCCCATGGCAGACACGCTAAATAGCGTGTCGTTTCTCTAGTGGCATTTCTCTACTTCTGTACATAGTTTTGCACTTTTTAATCAATGAAAAATAAACAAATCTAAATTCACCAAGTGCTTGTGTTGCATTATGTTTTGTCGCAAAAAAACTTGAGATTTCCTATGAGCTAATGCTAATGCGTTTTACAGCTCACTTCCCGTTCCCATCCGTGGCTCAAAAACGCTTGCGTGCTTAAACTCCCTTCGTGATTTTCACGTCACGCAAGTATCACGCACTCGTTTACCATTCATAAATTTAGTCAAGAAATTGAGATATTGTAGAAGGGTAATAAATAAACAGCCTGTCAAAGTTTTAAGGCTGTGCGATATTAGCCAATATAAAAAATGCCATAATACTATTTGTCCCTCCCAAAATTTTGCATAAGCATTGTTTCCAGTTTCTCTTGGGACCCTCAGAGGGACACCAACATGGCGGCCTGAAACCAGTGGAAACATCTGGAGTTTTCTTTGGCTCTCTCAAAGCATTTTTTATCTCTCCTAAACTTGAAAACATTCGCATAGATACTTCTCTTAACATATTGGTTATTCAGAACTCGAAAACACAATGCTAATCGATATTTTCGTGTTCGTGACATGTTTCTCAGAAGCAATCCCAGATGTCACGCATTGTAAAAAAAATTGAGATTCAAACTGCTCTATTTTCAAAACAAAGCGTGCTGCCGTGCTGAAAACAGGCCAACAGGTATATCTTTTAAATGTCTTGTACCTGATGAACGTAAAAACTCAAAATTTTTAATTTTAGTTTTTTTCTGACGTCACATGAAAACCAAGGGGGCTTTAGCACACGACGTTTTTGAGAGCCCCCCGGCAACCGGAAGTGGGCTGTTTTCCCTTTCAACTTGTCTTCGTACAAGCACATTTATACTGCTAATATCTTTTCTCCATTAGAGATGATTACTAAAATCTTGGAGACAATACTTTTCTCGCGTGTGAAACGTTCACTTCTAGTTGCGTGTCAAAAACGTGGCGTGCTTAAAGCTCTGTATTAAGGAGCTTAAGCACGCACGTTTTTGAGACGCGGACGGCAACCGGAAGAGAACACTTCGCGTGCCAGGATAATAGTGTCTCCCAGGTTTTTGTACTAATCATTTTTAATGGAGAAAAGATACTTAGCTATGTAAATGTGGTTGTGTGAAGACACGTTAAAAGGGAAAACAGCTCGTCTCAAACACGCGCGTGCTTAAGCTCCCTAGTGACTGGCTAACGCGATCGGGTTACCAACGCGGATCTCTTTTGCTGACAATTCCATTGTCAGCATAAATGCGTTGGGCTCCTTGGCTCATCAAAATCATCTAGCCACCCAGTTCGTTTTGCTTCGGCCACCGGTATCGAAAAAAAGTGCTCTTCATAGAGGCATAAAATTTACTGATCCTGGGGCGTGTTAAACGAAAATCGAAGTCCCTGTAACTTTTCGGGTGTCACAATTCCCGGCTTTGTATCTGAACAAGGAAGAGGTTTTAAGTCATCAATTTTCACAATCATTTTGCATTTAGTAATCTTGAACCAGTTTTTTGAAACAAGATAATGGCACTCTTTTCAATTGACGTCACTATTTAGCGCCCATAGCATTATGGGATTGATATACTTTGTACTTTGTACTAAGGCGTTACTATCTATTTTTATCCCTTGTGATATTCACAAATGAAGTTATCGGGACTTTCGAGAAACTGATTCATCAATCCTCGGTTCCATTGAGATCATGATAGTCCTTGACATTTAACATGTGTGGTTACTGGAGGGTATCCAGAATTTTTGTAATTGGACTCCCATTTACAGAAAATTGCACCGTTGGCCAGAAATTAAAGAAGAGTCCATCTGCCGGAAATCTTGGATTAAGCGATGGCAGCTTTGTAATCAGAAATAAAATAGCCTTCTATAAGGTGCGTTTAGAACGTTGATGCGACATTCAAAAGTAGAGGGTTTAATATCCAATCTCACTCGTAGAGCTAATTTATAAAGAAACAATGTTGATGTAATTACATGCTCTCTTCTTTTTTTTAGAAGAAGGAATAGAATTTAGACATCCTTCTTTTTTACGGAGATTCACATTAAAGTTGTGAAACACCTGCTAAAATGCTATTTTAAACAGATCTTTATTATCCATGTTGCTTTAAAGCGCTAGAGATACCGTATTCTTATTCCGCCGATAGGGTCAATTGAACGCACCCCAAACTGAGGGTGCGTTCCTTTGGGATGATCCGAAAAAGGATCACTGATCCAAGATCACTTGGATCTCGGTACCTCAAAGGAACTGATGAATCCACTCTGGGAAAAGGATTTTTCGGTTCCTGTGATGCACCGTGATCCAAGTGATCTTGGATTAGTGATCCTTTTTGGGATCATCCCAAAGGAACGCACCCTCACGAGTTGCTCTTCAGTGAATCCGCCATGCAGTAAGCAGACCACTCTGTTACAACCGTGGCCACCTGACAAAGTTCTTTACAAATTATCCGCCAATCAGGGAGTGCGAATTTAATTGACAGTCAAGCCTCCTTGCAAAGTTCGCACGGCCATTGCATGGGTTGTTGAGTTGACTTTTCTACACGTAGTTGTCAAATGTGAAAGCTTGTTGGGTGGCCATGGTAAGGCGCGTTGCACTGTAATGAAGAACGTCCCTTAGTATTTGAGTGAATTGTCCTGTTAGACTACAGTTTTAGATTTTTTTAACCTTTATTTTATACTACTCACAAAAACAAAAACGGAAAGAAATTTAATGCAATATAAAGGCGTTCTAATCTCAGCCAGGGTGTGTTCTTAGTATGTTCTTAAACGTTCTTTTCCAAAAGGTCCATAGGAAAAAAGGTGTTTTTCAGCTCAAAAAGCAACCGTGTGCATCCCACAATTTTTTCCGCATCAAAGAAAACACTTATTTTTTAAGTCGAATTATTAAGCTAATTTTGACTACTGGGTTGATCGTTTACTGAACAGCGATACGTAATGGTAATAGGACTCAGTAGATTCCAATTCGGTCTGTTAAACAAATTGAAAGTGGTTCAGCGTTGTCTGTACTCTTATCGACAATGATATTCGTCGTCACAGTGGTCAAAATGTTGTGGACTCACGAGGCGTAGCCGAGTCAGTCTACAACAAATTTTGACCACTGTGATGACGACGAATATCGTTGTCGATAAGAGTACAGACAACGCTGACCCACTTTCGATTTGTTGTTTACCACAATATTAAATGCCAAAGAAAGTGTTTATTCTCGGTTTTCACATGACGTCACGACAGCCATGTTGGTGCCCTAAACAAAGAAAAGGCGGCCATGTTGGTGCCCCAACCAAATCCTCCGGGAATTTAACTCTATTATTATGCAAACGCTTCCTTTTGTTTTCGTTGAAAAACATGGCTGTTGATCACGTGAGTGAAAACCAGCAATTTCAGAGTGTGACCAAAATCATAACTCAAAGAAAGAGCAAGCGTTGTCCATAACTTTCTCGTAATATGATTGGTTTATTTTCCTAAATTAGCGTTCCTGATTGGCTATTACATTGCGTGACAAATTGACGCAAGCATGACGCGAGCCGCGTTGTCTAGACTCTTATCGACAACGGCAAATTAACCAATCAGATTGCGAGATTACAAGCAATTGGGGTAAAAAATCATATTGACCTCTTTCATATTGGCGGCCAAATAAAGTATTCTTTTGTTTTAATGCTAATAAGCCTTTCTAACCTCCGCTACGACGAGCAAATTTCAAAAGAATTTTTGTTTCAAAATGAGGGCAGTAGGTTTAATTATCATAAAACAAAAGAATGTGAAAGTGGTCGCCATATATAGACCCTATGCAAAAATGGCTGCCTTTAAATTATTCTTTGTTCATATTCAAAATAGCCCAACTAACCTCGTTTTTGAGACAAAAATTCTAAAGAATTTGTTATCCCGAACGAGGTTAGTTGGGCTATTTTGAATATGAACAAAAGAATAATTTAAAGGCAGCCATTTTTGCATAGGGTCTATATATGGCGACCACTTTCACATTCTTTTGTTTTATGTTAATTAAACCTACTGCCCTGGCTTACTGAACTGTCCGATAACAAACCGTCCGAAGTTAATTAGTGGAAAATAGGAGTTGTGCTTTATTATGATTATCCACGAAACAGCAGTTATAAAGGAATCACAGGTGGAAAGAACTTTTACCGATGCTGATCAATTTTAAATTACTTTGTGACGCAAGTTATGACCAGATGCCAATTTCTACTCTCGTAAATGAACTTCATTTGATGAAAGCAACTGGCGTACGATTGGTGAGCTCAGCGAAAAACACTGCATTTGCGTAATATGCAAGTTTCTGTGATAACTAAGAACTGAGAATACAAAAAAGCAAGATCCGTCTTTATAATTGTTGGTGACGTTACTAAAATTTTAAACCATTGATATTTACTATTTTTGGACTTGCGTCACGCAATAAAACCTTCAATAATTAGTGGCCTTTTTAAAATTACAAAATTTGTATAATCTTCCGTTCAAAATTAGAGTAAACTGTTAGACTTTGAATGAATACAAAACTCATCTGCTATTATTGTCTCGTACTTTTAGCTTTTTGTCCATTGTCAAGAACTGAATGTTTACAAACTAATGAATTAAAATCTCTTCGTCTCTCTAAAGCTCATCAAAAAGACATTAGAAGTCATCTCCTAACCTGTTGAACTCTTAATTTTAGTCCCGCAACTTCTTCAGCCGTTGAAGGAATGGGGAATTCGCCAGCAAAAGATTTGGGTGAATACTTCGCCATGATCATTCTTGCCTTGTTCAAACGAAGACTTGTGTTCAAGTGGTGTGGATCGGATGAATAACGAAGGGACATTTCACCGACGATACAAAGTCGGGTCTCCATTTTGGATCCCGCGACCATGCAAAGATCACTCGATGGCACAACAACGACGGGATCTCCGCTTTCCACGTCCAAGCGCTCTATAAAACGCGGCAAGAGAATGACAGATGCGGACAGCGAACGCAAACTAGTGTTGATATAATAAATTCCCGTCTTGCTCCGGATCCACAAGTCATCTCCAAACTCGTCAAATTTCTTCTCCAAATTTCCAATAGCCACTTTCTGGAGCACGCTCTCTGAGGTTGCCCAAGCTTCCAAATGACTCGTTAAAATGTAACTCAGAGAATCAGGCTGATCTCTGATGATCGCCAGAGTGTACCCGATGTCAGAGCCAGGAACACTCTTGAGAGGTGCATACAGCACTCCTGCTTTGCTCTTGGGGTCTATTTTCGTTAGCAGATCTTGAGTAACATCTACCCAGGACCTCGCTTTAAGCACGGGAAAAATTTGGGCCCTGACGGTTGCAAAATCTTCGATTTCCTCCTGATTTACGTTAAGAATACTGGATTTTGGTGTAGGCTTTCCTCCAGTGGCTCCCTCGGCCTCTCCATTCGTGACATCTGATTTCTTTGCTGTGAATGTAAATCTCTCCGCTGATGCGTTCGATTTCGCTACTCTCGATTCTCCTGGAGTAACTTTCGCTGCAATTCTCATCGTTAACGTCTTCGAGCCGTCTGTAATTGAACGCGCACGCTAATAAATTTTGTACATCTCTTGGAAAACACAACAAGCACTGATGTGTATTAAAGATAAGATCGGATTTAAATAACATCTTTGTCTGTAATTCAATGACCCTTTTATCCCAAACAATGGAAACGAAAGTCCATCGAATTTGATTGGCCTCCTGTAACATCTTGTACAATACCTCACACAAAGTCAGAAATACACTGGAAATACTTCAGAGAATTTGCCAAAAATCTACTGAATCTTCAACTAATTTGTTAGTCTCCTCTTGATTGATTGAGCTAATCGGATATTCTTTTATTTTCCTTGTTGTAACTACAAACTACAAAGAGCTTTTGTGCTCAGTTCACGCATTATCTATGTTTACTTCACTAAAGCAACCGAGTCAAACTTCAGAGCCGCAAGTTCTACTAAGAGAAAGGAAATGTGTTTGGAGAAGCAATGACCCGCAATTGGCAGGGTTTGTTGATAATTATTTTTAATGGTCATATATGACCGTGTCAGCTCAATGTGTTGCCACATGCTTGAAATACTAAATCCCCTCCAAAAAGCCAATTAACCCTCACTCATTTGTTCGACTTCCTAGCCATATAAGATATAGAATCGTTTGACATCATTGAAGCACTTATCTCCTTTGAAAATTACATTGAAAAAAAGAAACATTCATATCTTTTAGTCTGTCAAGTTGACAGAAACGTGAAAAAACAAAAGACAATGCAGAGGAAAACAGAAACAAACGAGATAATCATGAATAAATGCAAATTATAAACATGGTGGATGTTAAAAACTTGGACGAAAGTTCGAGGCCTATATTTTTCCGACCATCACGCCGAAAACCAAAATGTGAAGACTCCTTTTATTTACACAGCAATGTTTCCTCCCAAAAGCCATTTCTTTTCTAAATTAGACCCATGACTTTTAATCCACTTCGGCGAGAAGCGTATCAGATGGGAAATTTATGGATTACGATAAACTATACTCAAAAGTTTCGGAACAGTTCCCTTTTGTGCACACGTTTTCAGGGACAGGTATAGGCAGATAGCTAGATGCTTGGGGCGTAAAGAAGGCAAAAAAAACGCGTGAAAATCAATATTCTTGCACTTAATTCAGTCCATCTGGGCATAATTTTTGAAAATGGGTGAGGATTGGCCCAAAGGAGTCAACGAATAGCTGAGAATCCACTAAAATTTTCATCTGTTAGTTAACCAACGTTTCGCCTTCTTAATTCATTCAGCAGAGAAATTTCAAGTTACATTCGATGTGATGCTGATAAGGTTTCTCTGAAAAACTGAGTAAATGGTGAAAACTTAGATAATGATATCTAAGAAATTAGAACCAATTCAGTTTCACGGATGAATTCTAAGCGCGAAGTTGGAACAAATTATTTCGTCATTTCTTTGTCATGGTGCAGATTGCTTTCCCATTCAAGCTTCACCTTACAGGCAAAAATCCTTTTCACTTTGAATATGCTGACGAGACTTCCACAGTACAGTCTAAGTGAGGTAGTTTTTACAGAAAAAGTGGTATTGGATCAGGAGGTTTTAAAATTCGAAACGCCACTTTTTTTCACAAACCTTGTGGAGGAGGTCCATGTAGAGACATACAACGATGCATTCCATCCATATGCAAATAAAATGGCGAGTATTCTTCAGTTTAATGTAAATTCAATCACGTAGCTCTCAAATTCCCATAAATTTCACAAAGACAAATTCACCATAATAGGCCAGGATCGCCGTCTTCACGATGTGGGAGATAATTCATAGTAATTGGTTTACAGAAAGACCATAAGGCCACTAAACAGCTGTGACACAGAAAGGGTCTTCAGCTAACATGTGTGGAAGTGTTTAAATTACAACGACGCACGTTCGTAATAACTGGCCGAAACAGGCAGATGAGAAACGGATGTTAAAGCACGAAAGAAACGACCTTTAAGATATTTTCTATTGAAATGAGCACACTAAGGTATTGTAATTATTTTTACTGAAACATTATGAGGTCACGTATACAATGAAGGCTTTATGGCATTTTTCACTGTCTGATCTCTGAAACCCATAATAACTTAAGTCTGCCAAATATCAAATCGTCATTAATATCACTGAATCATTCAACTCTTCTGGTTAACGAGGGACAAAGGACTCGACAAAAAAATGAGTTCGGTGCACAATGTGAATGACACCTGCTTCCCGTGCAGCATTTACCAACAGTGGTTTAGCGAATGTCACCGTTTCTAATCCAATTGGAAGCGACATTATAATTCGTGCGGGAAATTTACACATTATACGCGTGAAATTTTCGCTAAAACCCTTAGCTCATTAGTGATTGTTTGATAATTGATAAATTTTTACACGTACGTGTAAACTCCCCGCACGAATTATAACGTCGCTTCCGATTGGCTCGTAAATGATGACATTCGTTTCGGCTAGAACATGCGCAATGCCGTGATATTACCTGCATTTTGAAAAGTTCGTTTAAATTTCTTAGCTGCGCATAATTATCATAAAACTGACTTGCCAGCAAAATTGCATACCATATTTACTCGAATAAGCTCCGCGACGCTTATTTAATTTTTTGCGCCTCAAGTGCGGCGCTTATTTGAGGGCGGCACTCATTCAAAATTGGACGCCACACAGAATTATTTCTGTAAGAGGAGATTAACAGAAATGCTTTTTGATAGTCACTATCTGACTCAAATGCGGCGGTTATTCGTGGGTGGCGCTTATTTTAGTAAATACGGTAAGCTTTACAGCCAACCGCAGCACTAATCAAAGGAATCCTGTGGTAAGCCCGTGGAGTAAGTAGGATACTGCGTCAGGGAGGTGATATTTAACAATTAGACCCGTAGCCCGCAAGGGCTACGGGTCAATCACCCAACTAGTCGGATAGAAATGGCAGTAATAAAGTTAGCAAATGCAAGTTAAAGAAATATTTATTTGGGAATTAAACGAAAGAAAGCGTCATACTTTTCGCTACTCGAGGACTATTAATAATAGTCCTCTAGTAGCGTAGCCAATCAAAATGCAGGATTTGCATTAGTCCACTAGTTGGGTGATACTAAAGCGAATTATTCAGTCTACAGAGTGGTTACAAATGCAGTGTAATACATTACATTGATCGTCTTTCATTGGTAGCCGAATAAGAGCATTTTTAACGACCATTTAACGAATGCATGAATGCGCCTGCCGCCTTAACGACCATTTAACGAATGCACGAATGCGCCTGCCGAACTTTAGACGATCAGAAATCGATTACAAATTTTCCATTGTTTACGCCTCGCAGCCTGATTCGCCAACCATCCCGATAGCTCTCCAAGAGCTAAAAACCATCCAACGACAGTTTTAATGCTTTAGCCGGATTTAATTAGTGTTAATATTGGTAAAAACCCGTCAAAGAAAACTTTCGATTACCGGTATATCAGTGGCACGTACAGTTAGACAAAACTCCACTGGACCAGGGGTATATATTCAGGGTGGACAAATACCTCAACTCCCTTCTCGGGTACAGAAAGTGCCCTGCTACGAAGATACTGTTGGCACCATCAATGTTGTTTGCCAGCACGAGCTTCATTGGCTGCCGGAAACAGAAGGTATTTTTTGTTTCACTGATTGGTACATTGTAAACCGCGTGGCACACGTACTTCCAGTTATCGTTTTTTTTTTTACTTTTCGGAGAAGAGAAACGACAAACAGGAATAGCCTGCCACGCAGGCTAGGTGCATTGTGAATGACAAAAGAATTCTTGTATCTCTAGAGGGAATTTGCCAGTTACTCCGCCCGGTTATTCAAAGCCTGATCCACTTCTGGCGTAGTTAGTTTATTTAGTCATCAAATCACTTACAAAAAACCGTTCTATTGGAAGGATTGACTCCACAACGCTGTATCACCCAGCAGATAATTATGCTAAATAGTGTGACGTAATTGGTTATTACAGCAACAGGACTTCACCAAAATACCCCCTATAATCCGTCGTCAAATGCTTAAATTTAATCTCAAAAACGAAATCAATTAAAATTCTTTCCAAAGGATAAAAACTAAACTTCTCTGCAGCAGATTCAGAGCTTCCGTCACAATCGGAATAGTTGAGGAGGCTTTCAATCCGCTCCAAGAGATTCAATCTTGGTAACAAGAGTCTCTTGAAAATGTTGACACTGGTTTTTGAGCTACTCTAGGTCCAAAATGGCATTGTGAAAACGTTTTCAGTGAAAACCCGGAATGACATTTAATACTAATGATAATAATTACCACTTTATTACAGTCTTAAATTGTAATATTTGACCGAGCACAGGTTCGCGCTAAACTGGGTTAATTACCTTGGCAACCTATTGTGTTTTGGTCTCCCTTAACCTGGGATTGGCGAGTTCAAACTGTAACAAAAGCATAAGCATAAACCAAGAGACAAATTAGGAGACTTTAAGACACTGAGGACTTGGGGCCCGTTTCTCGAAAGTCCTGAAAACGTTTCGGACCCGAAAAGCCATTTGTAAACCTGCCAACTGCTTGTTCAGGAACGCCGATCTTTTAACATGTTTTCACGGTAACAAAAAGCAAACTGGCTGTGAAGTTTGACGACTTAATTCCCCTCCGTTCTTGAGATACAGAGGGAATTGTGACACCCGAAAATGGCCCGTAAGGTTTCGGAACTTTCGTGAAACAGGCCCCTGGATTTGCTGAGTTTCACAATGGTTATTTTAACGAACTCATATATCAGCGACCAATGTTTTTTTCCTTTCTTTTCCCGAAACAAAGGAAAGACGTTGCAAAAGCTTAGGGTCTAGTTCCCGGAGGCAGGAAAACAACCCGGCCGGCAGCGAGGTCATGTGGAAAACGAAAGTAATGCCCAATCCTAATCTGTTGTTCTCGCATTCTAGAGTGGTTTCAATTGAGTGTCGAAAGTAATTAGCGAATTGCTTTGGTTTATGATTACTTCACTCATTGATTGGCTCAAAGTTCTCGCGCCACTTTTTCAACCAATCAGAACTGAAACCAAAACCAATCGTGGCTAGCGCGTGCACATTTTCCCGCGCTTTGTGTCGGCCACGGGTAATTACTTCGAGTTTTGATTGGTTTACTGGATTGTCTCCGTCGTTTTTGATTGGCCAAAGTAATTACTTTGGTTTTGATCTAACGACACTCAATTGAAAATCGCCCTAAGCTGGAGCTTATTGCCCCTGCTTATGTCACCTTTTCATGCTAGTGTGACAAATGTTAATCTCGACTCCAGAGCGTTTCTCTTGACTGAGGGAGGGAAGAGCTGTGGGGAACCCTGAAAATATAGTGTCTTTTCACTGGATCTTTGAAAAGAACAATCAAGAGCGTTTCTCATTGGTGAATTCATGTTAGTACGAGGAGTGAGCTGGCGCCGTAATGTTCAAATAGCCATTTTTTGTCTATAAGAACTCTGCGGCGCACTTTCTCCTACAAAGAGCTTCCAAGAGCCTTGGGGCGATCAGAGGCTCTGGCGACGAGAATGGACAAATGTAGCAATATGTAGAACAAATACCGACACGAACAAAGTTGATCCTGACTTTTTTCGCCAAGCAAATCTGCTACTATGGATTTGACAAAAAGAAACTTTAAAAAAGACCTACTCTTAACATTTAAAGAAACCTGTATTTGGGTTTGCGTAAATTTATAAAGGGCAACGCAGAATTGTTTCTAAGAATACTCCTAGTTGGTTTCACAATGGTTATTTTAACGAACTCATATATCAGCGACCAATGTTTTTTTCCTTTTTTTTCCCGAAACAAAGGAAAGACGTTGCAAAAGCTTAGGGTCTAGTTCCCGGAGGCAGGAAAACAACCCGGCCAGCAGCGAGGTCATGTGAAAAACGAAAGTAATGCCCAATCCTAATCTGTTGTTCTCTCATTCTAGAGTGGTTTTCAATTGAGTGTCGAAAGTAATTAGCGAATTGCTTTGGTTTATGATTACTTCACTCATTGATTGGCTCAAAGTTCTCGCGCCACTTTTTCAACCAATCAGAACTGAAACCAAAACCAATCGTGGCTAGCGCGTGCACATTTTCCCGCGCTTTGTGTCGGCCACGTGTAATTACTTCGAGTTTTGATTGGTTTACTGGATTGTCTCCGTCGTTTTTGATTGGCCAAAGTCATTACTTTGGTTTTGGTCTAACGACACTCAATTGAAAATCGCTCTAAGCTGGAGCTTATTGCCCCTGCTTATGTCACCTTTTCATGCTAGTGTGACAAATGTTAATCTCGACTCCAGAGCGTTTCTCTTGACTGAGGGAGGGAAGAGCTGTGGGGAACCCTGAAAATATAGTGTCTTTTCACTGGATCTTTGAAAAGAACAATCAAGAGCGTTTCTCATTGGTGAATTCATGTTAGTACGAGGAGTGAGCTGGCGCCGTAATGTTCAAATAGCCATTTTTTGTCTATAAGAACTCTGCGGCGCACTTTCTCCTACAAAGAGCTTCCAAGAGCCTTGGGGCGATCAGAGGCTCTGGCGACGAGAATGGACAAATGTAGCAATATGTAGAACAAATACCGACACGAACAAAGTTGATCCTGACTTTTTTCGCCAAGCAAATCTGCTACTATGGATTTGACAAAAAGAAACTTTAAAAAAGACCTACTCTTAACATTTAAAGAAACCTGTATTTGGGTTTGCGTAAATTTATAAAGGGCAACGCAGAATTGTTTCTAAGAATACTCCTAGTTGGTTTCTTGTTGCTACAATTCCTTTAGCTGCGCTAATGTTGTTTTCAACAGGTTCGCGTGGGCCTGAAAGATAGAAAGAAATGTTGATAAAATGAAAGGCGCTCTGACAAAGAGAAGCTTTAGCTCGGAAGACGTTGATGGTAGTGCAAATGAAATGTCACTCGAATAACTGCGCGATCGTAACTATTAACCGATTGTTTGATTTTATTCGCGTTGCGCAATGTTAGCAGAGTAATCTACAAATTGACCAAAGGGAACGCCGTTTTGGAAGAAGAACAAAACTATTAAATGCTCACGCCGTTAAAACCTTAAATTTTATAATTTCAAGTTGCTGCCAGATGAACCTTACCATCATCATCAGCAGCATAATTTATGCGGTACATCTACTAAACATACATTAACGCACCATTATTGGGCGTTATTACCTTCGCGTGCTTGAGTTCCAGTTCAGCTCGCTCGGTCTAAAACGAAAGAGTCGATATTAAGTTCCCTTTAACAAACCAAGACGGACAGCACAGTCATCACTAGATTAACGCGTCTGGGATAAATCATGCGTAGAGCGCAAGTGCTCTCAGTATTTGGTCCAGACAGGAGCTCGTCAAGGGGCCTCTATTTCCCATACTTGACCTACGAGTCAAGCCTTTCCCGAGCCGATTTATTTATAAAACGCCTCCCTTGGGAGATTCAGAACGCCCAATGTTGCAAACGCCAATCAAAACAAAGCTATCTCAGCGTCAAGGCAAATAAGATACTCTTCGCGGGAAAGACCTTTTTCTAAAAATAAATCTACTCGGGAAAGGGTTGACTCAAGGAATTAGTGGAGACAGAGGTTCCCCTTGATGATCTCCTGGTCCACTGAGATCAACTTAAAGCTAGGTAACGTTGGGTTTTCATAAAGGCGATCTCATGGAGCAGGTGGAAAACGGGAATCGAATCAGAGTTACTAATACACCGTATTCCAAAATGGCCGCCATTTTAGTATTCTTTTGTTTCCATGCAAATTGGCCCTTATGGCGTCGCTTTCAAACGTAAAATTCAAAAGAATATTTAACCTTGAACGAGGCCATAAGGGCCAAATTGCATGAAAACAAAAGAATACTAAAATGGCGGCCAGTTTGGAATAAGGTGTATATAGCGCTCTCAACACTCAACTCCCCCCCCACCCCCCCCCCCCAAAAAAAAAAGGCCTGTCGTTTTCTTTGACAGTTGTTTCTCTGGTAACTTACCAAATTCTTTCTAAACTGTTGGACTCTTCTTGTCTTGAAGTCTGTCAGTTCTGTAAAATATAAAGTCACGCATCTCACCGCATTAGAACGTAAAGCAACAACGTTTCCCTTATTATCTTTATTTGTTCCAAGAGAAAAAGCCCAGATTAAGGTTTAAAATTGCCGAAGTCAGAGGCTTCTAGGGCAAAGATTATATTGGAGATCAGGCGAAGTACCAGATAACAAACCGTAGCCTGCAGTGCAGGCATATTTTGGGCGCGCGAGTGCACATTTTCGTATTAGGCCACCATCTCAGATTTGGTAACTGTGAAGGATTGGGGCGGGGAAGTATTTGCCGAGGGAATAGGTGTTAAGTGGAAAATGGGCAAGGGGGGAGGGGGAGGGGGAGGAAAAAATTTCAAGTGCCCCACCCCCCACTGCACCAGCCCTCTACCGGTCAAGCATCTAATTACAATCAAAGATGACGGCATCGAAAGCCTGATTTATCTAGCGTTCCGCTCCAAAATAACGCCTGCACTGCAGGCTAGGCAAACCGAAAAAAAAAGACTATAAAAATAAATTAACAATTTAGGACAAATCATAATTAAACCTAAAGCCAACTATGATATCTTACGAGAAAGAGTTCGAAGGCATAAGAGGAATTAAGGTTCATAAACGAAACGCTATATGATAGTTTACAAGGACTCGAAATAATTTGTTTACGTTTATAGTTTGAAAGATTGAGAGAATTGCGTAATGAGTGAGGAATATCATTCCAAATGGGAGACCCTGTACTCGTAAAGAGAAAGAGTATTTAGGAGTATGGATATGTCAGTTATCTTTCTGCCTTTTAAAATATTGATGACAATCAGAATTAAGTTTCAAGAGAGACAAGAGAGGAATGGGCAAGAGCTTTTGCATATGAAAGAAAACGAGAACAACAGACTTGGTGCTTATAAATATCCCCGTGTGCCAAATGGCCAACTGCGATTTTGCTCGCACGCGTTTACCAACGTTCAGCAACGGCTACATGTATTAATCCTTTCATTTGATCGTCTGCGGATGTAGTTACTGGTAAACGTAACAGGGAGGTTAAGGGTTCTTACCATTTAGCCACAAAATCCGGAAATTCCAGTTTGAGGTCAAATGAAAAGGCAATTTTCCGGAAAATCTTTTCGGAAACTGTGGACAACCTCCAGACTGAGGTAGTCCATTTTTTCCGTTCGGAATGGAATTCCGGAAATTCTCTTACCATTTGCGAGAATCGTTCCATTTCCATTTCCCTTTCTCACAAGATCGAGTAAATATGCGGGATGGATGGAGTGCCGGGTTGTAAATGGTAAGCACCATTTTCATCCGGTTGGTCAATAAATTCGGAAAATCGCTAACACCTGTACCTTTACGCAACGATCATTCCATCCGGATTATTAGGCGAAAATGGTAAGCACCCCAGGAAACGACGACGGCTGCGGTAACGGCATCATCAGAAAACAAGAATATCGTTGGTTAAAGACGGTGCCTACTAATTCAAAATTATTTTTGCGCGTTTTTCTGAATATGTGGGAAAAGAAGATCTTAACAAGTGTTATTGAAAATCCAAAAAGAAAATTAAGGGTAACCACGCATTTTTCGAAGATAATTAATCAACAATATTTGTAAAAAGTTTTAAAATACAAAGCAATGTATGGCGTTCTTTTCCAAATTTGAAACTCAGTCATCTCTGAAAAATGCGTGCTTACCCCCAATTTTCTTTTTGGATACCAAGATCACTTGCTAATTTCTGCTTTCTCCGCATAGTTTTGAACCGCGCAAAAATATCCCTGTATTAACAAGAACCAGCAATTGGAAATCCGAGTATCTCGAGATGCGCAGAAAGTACGCGCAATAACAATAGTAGGCACCGTCCTTAAAAGCCGGGAAAATAGTCGTGCTGCACGTGCGGCACCCATTTTAGCACATTTCTTTGACGTTCTCCAAACAACAACACCGTGAAATCACCAAATTTGAGCTTGAACCTTTTATTTTCTTCCTTTACTTTAAGGCCGTTTGTACCGATTCAGTTACAGGATATTTCGCCCGTTTTGTACAACGTGAAAAAGAAGCAAAAATCGCGAAATTTCTTATGGTGGCGATGAGTTCTATTCTGAAGTGACGTTTTTCAGCGACGATGACGTTGTCTTGCTTAAATTATCTAATATCTTGGTCTGAAACCTGTTCTGCACATTAATTAAAATAACAAAGCCGTTAAACGAGGCCACCACATC
>NC_090894.1:8450917-8453417 GCF_036669925.1 Montipora capricornis
AATGCCAAACGATTTTACTCATCAATGGTGCAATCTTCAGGGATAAATGGGTTAATAACATCTACATGCAGGTCCAGTCAAAAACTACGCCCACTTTAAACAACCTCAAAAGAAAATTTTCAATATTCTACTACTATTTCAGCCATTTGCCCTTAGTTGTCACAGGAAAAAAAAACACTGAAAAATTACTGGTAACTCAACTCACTTCATGTTGTAATCCACTAAAAACTTTTTCTCGGTTTCATAAAACTCATCAACATCCTGAAGAGAAAAGAATTCTTATGATCATCATGAAAAAAAAAAAACAAGGGGTAACTTGTGAACTCTATACTAATACTTAGATTTTTATCCAGTTTTGACCTAAACACAGTAAATTTTGCATGACAGTGCCCCTTTAAGCTTGACTTGAAAACCTCATTAATAATTCATGAACCAAAAAGCCCATCAAGACACTGATAAAAATTAATGTTACGTGCATGAGCTTTAAACCTGATAAAACACTCCTTGTTAGAATTCGTTACATAATAGTAACAAGGCCCGGTTTGTTTGTATGCTAATATCTTCCTCTCAAAGTTTGAGCCTTTGTTAAGGTTTCCCGAGGGACAAGCTTTTTGTGGAATGCTTTTGAAGCCATTCAAACAAACTTGCAGCACATGTTCTGTTGGGTCTAATAACACTCGGCTACACCTCATGTTTTGGATAAAACACTGCTGCTCGTGTTTTTAAACATCACATGTGTTGGGACCCTTTGGCTGCAATGATGACAGTGAAACATGAAGCAACATTGGTTGAATGTTGAACTTAACAGTTCATATCAATGAAGGTTTTGGCAAAATACTCACCCCCCAAAAATATTGTTTGTTACATCAATATTTTTTAAAATTTGATTTAATGAATTTGCAAGGTTTGAGATGAAGTAAACAGGAAAAACTGAACCTACTAAAAAAAAATAAAATTCCTCTTATCAGGCCAGGGAATTTCGAATTGCTCCATTTCACAGGAGACTTGCCTCCCTCACATCAGTTTAATGAGAAAAAAGAAACCGGACATATAATATATTTTGTAAACGTTTTTTGAATTACACAGGAGTATGTAAACTATGCATGTTAAGAATTAATTTGTACTAGTATTACACGTATAGCTGTATTTGTAACTTGATGAATCCCTAGGCTATTTAAAATTCTGTAATTAACTGCAGAGAAACAGCTCAACGGCACCTTCATCAACCTCAACCTTTTTATTCATTTAATTTCATTACTTACTGTGTTATTTTCTCTATGCAGTCACTTATAATAAATATAATAACGCTCCCTGTATTTATCAATGAACAAGAGGCCTGCTTGAAATGCTGCCTTTGTGTTTAAAGGGACTTAATGTGATAAGAGTAAGAAAATTATTAAAATTAAAATGTACCTTTTGACCAGACAGTAAGACCTCGTCAACTCCCTTTGCAAGGCCTTTAAAGAGACCTCCAAGCTTTTCCTTCTTATTTTTGCCACGAACATTGAGCTAGGAGAAGGAAAAAAATAGCTGTAATAAGTTAGCTCATTTGTAATTCATGAAAAAAAAAAGAAAGAAAATCAGCAAGTGTATAACTGATGTAAGTGTATTTATTTAGAGTTTCTTCCTTTGAACACCTTAAATGATGAAATTAATGGACATGAACTCTCAATGCCAACACTAAACAAATAATTTATACCATACAAGTCACATCAGTGTTGTGCTACATGTACAAATGCTCTGCTTTGCTATTAGTATGCAAACATGATAGAACACTCTTGGTAACATAGACTTTTGTAAGCAATACATGGTATGTCCCTTAGCTCCCAATACATGTATGTCACTAACTTTGAAATTGTTGTCAAACATACCTCTCCTTTAAATTCCAAAAACACATTAAAATTGCTGTCTTTTCTCAGGGTGGGGTGAGCAGCCAAGCGAGTCAGGAACACTTCGTGCATGGCTACTGTTTTCTTAAAAGTAGCAAGGTACTCACTGTAAGAAACAAAAATAACAGCTCTAAAATAACAGCTCTAACAGTGATTGCTGCCCGGCACAGGGTCATCACCTTTTCGTTCTTCCCTAAATCTTCATCTCGAAGTTATCTGTCTGGCCCCAGTTGTTCAAATGATGGCTAGCACAATCTGCTGGATAAATATCCACCTTCTGGACAACTGGGGCCTGAATTGTATCTACAGTATTTCTCTGTTTTGCTGTTTGCACATCATTCTGGCAAGGGAAGCAGGTATTTTCTACAGGTCACAGGTCAGGTTACAGATCATTGTCTTCACATCACTAAAACAACCCTGACCTTTTTTTTAAATTAAACTTTAGGCCAAATTAATAGTTTTTAGGCCAACAGTTAAGTTAGCATTAATAAAGAGTCAGGGTTGTTATATCATTGTTACAACAGTGGCCCGTAAACCAGACCTGTTACCTGTAAAAAATACACGTCTCTGCCAGTTCCAAGGCCTGGCTGTGCAGAAAGTCTGTTTCCAGA
>NC_090894.1:8458417-8460917 GCF_036669925.1 Montipora capricornis
TAGAGAAAATCCTGGAATTAGTGGGGTAAAATATTGCATTGCATACACTCACAGCCCTAAAAAATATAAGCTTTCCATTTCAAGGACACAATGAAGTGCAAAAATAAATATATCTTATTTGTATTGAATGCCACGCTCAACCTCTCCGTTCAAAACAAAATGGAAAATAGGCCACTTCCGAGCTCATGTCTGCCTCCTCTTCAAAGCGAGTCTAGGTGCGAAGTTTTTCATATGGAAATTAGTTTTCATTCATATGTAAAGTAGAACTAAACTTCACACTTCGGAGGCAGACACGAACTCGGAAATAGCCTATACCCACCTCGTTCTCTCCCCACTTAGCCGACCCCTGCACACCCTCCCCTCGTTAGGCCTTCATTGATCAATAGTATCCCATGGCTCTTTGCTAGCATTACCTGGTTACAGGAGAAAAACATGGCGGACGGAAGCTCAACCGAAGGTTACATTGTGGTGTATCTATTTTCACTTTCTTCCGTGTTTACAAAGATTGGTTTTGTTTCGGGAAATAGTGAGCACTTTTCTTTTCTTAGGTCCTCTAGAACAAGTATCATTGGCACCGCCAGAAGAAAACAGCCTAAGTCAGCCTGAGGTTTGCATTTGTATATAGAACTTTAAAAATTATCTAAACGGTCAGCTTAACGCTTTTTTTACGTTAGTAATTTTCACAAATGCTCTGTGAGTGTTGATATACATGACAGAGGGATTCCCTGGATTATTACTTAGCCCTTTAAAAAAAATGATTACGAAAAAGTACAAGATTATGTTGTCCAAAGTACTGAATGCATAATTCAGAAAACGAAGATCAGAAAATCGAAGATCCGAAAATGAAATTCCCCCAGAATAAAATAATACAACAAACACAAAATTTAATTTATTGTTGCCTTCCTGTTTACAATGGCCATTTGATATATCAGGTGAATCACTGCAGGGTCTTCATTTTCCACACAGCCACTCTGGTCCAGTGCATAACTTAAGAGACAAATTATAGTAATTATCATTGCTAAGCTATTAATAATAATATAATGATATAATAATAATGATAATAATAATAATAATAATAATAATAATAATAATAATAATAATTATTATTATTATTATTATTATTATTATTATTATTATTATTATTGACCATAAACACTTCAATGCAAAATTATTTTTAAAAAGAAAAAATAGTTGATTGCATTTAGTGTAGCTTACTGTAATTCTTTTATTTCAATCATTTGCAACTTTCATTTAATAATAATTCATATTTTGGAAGTGCTTTAACTGCTCGATTATGATTTATCCAGTGGATAGCACTGCAAGCTCTTTGAGGCAACTTTTGACCTTCTGACATCTGTTTGATATACAGTAAACACTTTTCTATTGCCAGATTCCTCAAGAGTCATCACCCCACGCTGAGATTGGTCTGACAGACAATCTACAGGTAAGTTGTGACCTTTATGAAAACCTGAAGCTGGTTTAAGTACACAACCCAGATCTCATGACGTTAAAGTTAGTAATGGCAGACCATTATTGGAAAATAAATAATTTCAGTTAAAATAAACAGGTTTCTTTTTGAAATCAAGAATGCAATACATGTGTATGCCACAGAGTTAATATGCAGCACTGAAGATTTGGGCTTTCAGACTTTTAAACTCGCGTTTTGCATACATGTATATGATAAGCTGCACTTTACGCTAGTGAGTAAATGACGTCACTTCTTCAGTGGTTCTAGTAAAATCATCTGACGTTAGACAGAGTAAATTTTAGAACTTTCATTCAAAGGGTTAACAACAATGTACTAAGAAATAAGACGTGATTTGATAAAAACTAAACTGGCAGGGGACAGTCAGGTGTTTCGTGGCATTGTAGTGTCAAATGGTGACCACTGAAGACAATTTTAGCTAGTGGACAGATCAGGATATAAACTCTACACAACTACATGAAAATTAATTCTTTGACCCTGAGCAGCAAGACTTGATAAATGTTACTGTCTTACGCCAGACGATTTTACTTGTCAATAGGAGGCGGTTCCAGAGTCAATGTGCTAGGGAAGGTGCCTACTAATTCAAAGGTATTTTTGCGCGGTTTACGGAATATACGGCAAAAGCAGATCTTAACAAGTGTTATAAGTGTTATTGAAATTCAAAAAGAAAATTGGGGGTAACCATGCATTTTTTGAAGTTATCAATGAACAATATTTGTAAAAAGCTTTAAAATACAAGGCAATGTATGGTGTTCTTTTCCAAATTGAAGCTTAACCCTTTGATGTCCAAACCGGCCTAAACCGGCCAGACTTCGTATTTTACTCTGTCTAACACCAGACGATTTTACTCTTCAATGGGGAACCCCTGTGAGTCAATGGTTTAATGATCTCTGAAAAATGCATGGTTACCCCCAATTTTCTTTTAAGATACCAAGAGCACTTGCTAAGTTCTGCTTTCTTCACATAATTTTGAACCGCACAAAAATATCCTAGTATTAATAAGCAACGCCGATA
>NC_090894.1:8465917-8468417 GCF_036669925.1 Montipora capricornis
TTCCCTAATTCATGTTGGTTAGAAACAGCCAAAGGCTTGTGCAGTACACATTTTGCATTGCTGTATAAATGTGGGGGAGAGAATGAACTAATGGGAAGCCAAGGAACCTAGGAGTTTTGTCCAAGATTGTAGATATTTTATAGAGTGAGAAATCATTCCATCATGTTTTGTGTTGCAGACCCCCTAATCCTATTGAGTACCTTGCCACCTACTTACTGAAAAACAAAGATCAGTATGAAGAAAGCTAGAGGAGCTTAGTTGGACATTCTAAGATGCAAGATTGTAAATATATCATGATGCTTTCAGAAGCTGCATGTTGCTTCTGTGTTCCAGTTCAGAGATCAAAACGAAAAAGTAGTTTTAAGGCAATTAACCCACATAAGCAGTTCTCTCAGTGTAGTCTTTTTCTTGGACATCAGAAACTGTTAAGAACATTCAAGTACATTCGGGACGTGCTTCTACGTTATAAAGAACAATATTTATCACCTGATCATTCTTGCAAATCTACAGTAGCTCTCCAAGTCTTCAATGTTTGTACTGTATGTCTGTAATAATCTGAACATTCTTTGTTCTTTCTTCTTTGAGCATGTCTCTCTCCATGGTTGAAGAATTCATTCACTTTAATATTTGGATTAAAAGAGTGGTTTAAGAGCATTTTAAGTAGTTTGTGTTGTTCGATGATACAAGTTATGTGGAAGGGGCCCTGTCCTACGGTGGCCCACAGCTGTTACGTCAAAACCAAATTCTCACAGCAAATTCAAATCATTCGCAACAAATTCAAATCACTCAACAGCATTTTCAAATCACTCACAGCAAATTAAAAAATATTGACCATGCTAGGCATCTTCAGTCACCTCCGGCCAGCAGTGCAAGACGTCAAAGAATGTTAATTTTGACATACCTACCTGAAAATTCGGTACCATTAATGGGGACGTTGTTGTTGGCTGAGTTTAATTAAGTAGCTTTTTCTTCTACTTCAAAGAACATGTTTTGTTTTCACTGTAATTCCACTGTAAGTCCACTGTCACTGAAGGTCCCAATTACTGCTCCAGCTGTGGACAAGGTAATTTTTCCTTAACCATTTTGATACCGCATTTTCTTTGAAGGTGCAATTCAAAATGGCTCGGGAAAACTTATCTTGTCCACAGCTGGAGCAGTAATTGGAACCTTCAGTAATGGTAAACAGTGAAAACAAAACATGGTTATCATTCATTGAGGTAGAAGAAAAAGCTACGGGCCTAGTGGCCCATCAGGCCGGAGCTTATCCCCGGTTTCTGTAGTATGAAACGACTAAGAGTATTTCTACTTCCCCCTGGATGGAATGCTAGTCCATCGCAGGGTTACCCCCAGCATTTTGCTGGTACCCATTTATACACCTGGGTGGAGAGAGTCACCGAGGGAGTAAAGTGCCTTGCTTAAGAACACAACACAATGTCCCTGGCCAGGTCCTGAACCCGGACCATTCGCTCCAAAGTCGAGCACACTAACCATAAGGCCACCGAGGCTCCCATTGACTCCTGAGAATGACACTCAATAAATTTTTCTCTCTCTAATGGGGGGGGGGGGGGGGGGTTAGGGTTAGGTTAGGGTGGGTTGTCCTAGGGCGTTTAAGGTGTGAATGGGTTAAACTCAGTCAAAAACAATGTCTCCATTAATGGTGCGGAATTTGCAGGTAGCGGCTTCATGTATGACAATATTCTCTGATGTCTTGCACTGCTGGCTGAAGGTAACTGAAAATGCCGAGCATGGTCAATAATTTTTAATTTGCTGTGAGTGATTTGTAATTTGCTGTGAGTGATTTGAATTTGTTGCGAGTGATTTGTATTTGCTGTGAGGATTTGGTTCTAATGTGACAGTTGTGGGCCACCGTACTGTCCCCATTATCCCAATTGACTTTTCTGGAGTTCAGGCCCCAATTGTAAAGGCTGGATAGCTTTATCCAGTGTAGAAGTCACTATCAAGGGTATCCTCACCTACTGCATGTTATAGTTTGGGCAAAGGTTTTGTACACGCCTTTACTTCGATGTACGTAGAGTGTGCGTATTCACAGTTACGTGAGCCAATACTAAGACCTTTGCACAGATTAAGACTAATATTCACTGGTAAAAGCTATCCAGCCCGGGGAGGACTCCCACATAAAATATACCTGCCAACTTTTTACGGGTCAAATGCATGAGATTTTCGTCTCCTCATGACCAGAATTTCCGAAAATGTTCCAGCAATTTCTGATGATTTACCGAAAACTTCCAAATGCTACCAAACATGACCAAAGATGTTTCCAGTCCCTCAAATGCAAACTGAAACGCAGCATTTTAGTTAGGACTCAAACTTAACATTAAGTAGAGTTTGTTGGAACAAACCCTAACCCTAAAACCTTTTTGTATGGGAATTCCCCCCCCCCCCTCCCAGGCTATCCACGCAGCCATTGAAGGGCAACCCTAAAACCAGAAATCCAGAATCACAGGTCATTGTTTTACCAATACAGAGAGTAAAAAATATC
>NC_090894.1:8473417-8480917 GCF_036669925.1 Montipora capricornis
AGGTCACATTCCACAGGTCATGGTACATGTCACTGGCTACAGACAAATAAACAACACCAGAAGTGTCTCCTAGCTCTAACAACTCTCCAAATATGTTGTTTCCGGTCTAAGGGAAACGTTTGGCTAAGTTGTCCATCACTGGAGCAGAGACTTCTAGTCTTGACCTGTGTTTTAGATCTGCCTCTTGTGGCAGATAAGAAGTCAGTTACAGCGATGTTTCTCGTGACGTCACGCATTGTTATTAATATGCCAACCAGAACCTAATTGGCTGTTGAAACAATCACTTCTTTTGTTCCGTGGTTGGCAAATTTGAATATCAAAAGAAATGTGACGTCAATGTTTGTAAACAAGAAATATCGCTATAGACACCTGGGGCGTTTACCATTTGCACGGAAAATCCGGTTGGAATGGAATGCTCGTAATGGTACAGGATTTTCCTGGTGTGGCGTTTCGCCAAGCCCGAGACTCTTGCGGCTAGAAGTAAACAAATGACGACTGCATCTGCAGCGTCGAATGGCGGGAAAAGAGGCCGAAGTGCACCGGGTCGAGTGGGAGTTTACAAATGGTACAGGATTTTTCCGGTCATTTCGGTTGGAACGGGAAAAGAGGAATACCTCTGAGGATTTCCATCTTTTCCAGAAACTTTCCGGTGGAATGAGCTGTACCATTTGAGTTTCCAACCGGAATTTTCGGTTTTTGTTGACAAATGGTAAACGCTCCTGCACTGTGCTTTGTGCTGAAGACAAAAGACCGCTTGACTTCCTCAAACCGAGGGGACTGGGCAGTATAAATCGCTTGGCCAATCATAAATCCGGGAGTTATTCTCACCAGTCCTTCTGAAACACTGGCCATCAATGGCTGCACATGAATCCTCTTGCGGACAATTCTTTTCTCCGAATTCCTCTTGGTATCGGGAAAGACGACAAGAGGAGTGGAGTCCAAAAAGCCCAGAGACTGATCAGGAACCAAGCTTTGATTCTGATGAGGAAAATCATGAATCGAAATTCGTTGCCATCAATGATGCAAGTTTCGTACAACGTACGTTGTCTCCGTATGCATCTCCTCTGGTTCATTGGTCTGAAAATGCACCCCTTTCGCAATCAGCAAGCTTTGTTTTACAATCTCGAGGGAGTATAGCTACTAACGAAGAAGGCTTGGTGATAAAAGAGAACGTTTCTGTGAAATCATCTTCACTTGTGGTGGGAAAGCGGCCACGCGGCCAAGGACTCAAGGACATCGACTTGACTAGAAACCTCGTAGCCAAGCATATTCGAGAGACTAAAGAAGCTAATAAAAGCCCCAAGAAAACCCAGGGATTTAGTTCGTTATCAAGGCATTTGTCTTGCCCGACTTTCAGTTTCACCAGTGGAAGCTCTCTGGGTCCGTCTGACAGACGTGGAATTAGTGGTAAAACAGGTTCAAGTCGAGATTTGAACTTCAAAGGGGTGTCTGAGTCAAGACCTTCAGCACCAAAAGTGATTAGTCAAGTAGGTAACAGAAGCATGAGATTGTTTAGCTGCCCTGAGGAACAAACCATCTTTAATGAGCTATGGCCTTTGGACATTTTTAACAATGGTCAGTCGTTCCCAAAGAAAGAATCAAATAGCACAAGAAGGGCTGACTCTTCAACAAGAACCATTGAAGTTATTGATTTGACAACAAGTGAAGAAACATCCGATCAAGGAATAGCAGATCTTCACAGCCAATCAAAATTAAACACTACAAGCAATGAAGGTGTTGACAAGCCAAAACTTCCAGGTATTGATTATTCACCGTTGAGGAGAAAGACATCAAAGCTTTCTTTTAGCGATGATGAAGATAGTGACTCTAATGCATGCAACAACAGCAAAAATGGGAAAGAAAAGTTAACAGAGGCTGCTAAAGCCAAGGAAGAATTCTCTTATAAAAAGAAGCCTTTTGTGAAGGGTGTCTTGAAAATGAGCTTGTTTTTTGCACTTGGTGCACTCTTGCTTTCATTTTACTTGCATGCTAACCCTCATGGCTTTTGTCTGGAAAGTGAGTTCAGCAAGAATATTTCAGGCATTGGGGACACATTGAAGGCAGAGTTATATGGCCAACACGTTGCACAGAAAATCATCACTGTTGCGTTGAAGAATCACTTTAGGAAGAACAATGTACGCAAGCCACTTGTCTTTTCTTTTCATGGATGGACAGGAACTGGAAAGACCTTTGTGAGCAACATTATCACTGAGCATATTTTCAAGCGAAAGATGCAAAGCCCTTTTGTTCACAAATTCATTGTTCCTCTGCATTTTCCACATGAATCTGAGGTCAACACATACAATGAACAGCTGAAGGGATGGATAAGAGGAAATGTGTCACACTGCAGAAAGGGCGCACTGTTCATTTTTGATGAAATGGACAAAATTCACTCTGGAATGATGGATACAATCAAAGATGCCATCTTGGATTATCGGGGAAAGAGCACAACAGCTGGTTATCAAAACATGGTGTTTATTTTTCTGTCTAACTCTGGAGGCCAGGCAATTAACAACCATGTCTTGAGGCATGTCTTTGAGGGGAAAATACGAGAAAATTTGACATCAAGTGAACTGGAAAATATCTTTCATGGTGTCATTGAAAATACACCCGATATATGGTTTGCAGATCTTTTGAAAGAAGATGTCATTGATCATCTGGTCCCATTTCTTCCTCTGGAGAGAATGCATGTCAAGCAGTGCATTAGAAGGGATCTAATTAAGAAAGGCTTTGCTGTCGAAGAGACCATGGTGAAAAGCATAGCTGATCAAATGGACTATTTTCCAAGAGGTCACAACTTCTTTTCTGTGTCAGGTTGTAAGAAAGTTTCTTCCAGAGTGGATGTCATTATGGGATAATCTTTAGTTTAATTAAAGACCCCAACATTAAGTTTAACTTGTGATATTAGGAATAATAAATTATTGTTATATTAGGGGAAGAAGAATATAATGATAGTTATATTATCCTAAAGTTAGGGAGATTTCCACAACATAACCCCAAAAAGAGTGTTTGTGATGAGGTCAATAGGTAACATTGGTAATCAACGGTTTTGTGAACTTATGATGAGCAAATTTTGCTCCAATCTTTTTATCAAATTGCCTTTAGCGTAAGAGAGAGAGTACAGACATTTGGTTGTTGCTCCCTTGTTCTACTAGTCCTCATGGTTATTCTGTGCAGCCAGTAATGTCTTTTAACCGATTGACTCCAGAGGGTTCCCCATTGACGAGTAAAATCATCTGGTGTAAGAGTAAAATACCAAGTCTGGCTGGTTCAGGCCCGGTTTGGGTGTCAAAGGATTAAATTAATTGCAAAATAAACTATATTTTAATAAGGCATGTACAAGTCAAGTGTCATTGTTATTGTCAACAGGAAACCATAAATAATTAGCCTGCAGTGCAGGCTTCTTATTGAGCCACCTGAACTTTATTGTGCTGCCATGTTGGATGGATGTTTGGAGGGAATGGGACAAGAGAATCACCTCTCCCACTTTTGAGCTACCCCCTTGGTGGCAATTTATTCCTCTTTCCAAACTTCCTCTGCCTCAGAAATTCAAGATGGCAACCAAAAAATACGCTTAGCCCGTGACCACTAAAATACTTCTGCACTGCAGGCTATAAACAATAAGACGCCATTGTTTGTGTCACGATGTATTCGCTTAGGTTGTAAATCGCAACATTTTGACCACTAACTACTGTTTGTGTTCCAAGATATGTAAATAATTATTATGTCATGGTAGTCGGTGATTCAAGCTCTGATTCAAAATTGTACCCTTGGCAGTTCCTTGACTTACCGATCTCCTTTCATGTTTGATAAATTTGGAATAAATATCTGTAATCAAAGTTTGTGAATTTTAAGACAGCAAATTGTACTCGCTCAAAGGGCTCACGTAACTTTGTCAGGGCCAACGATCTTCCAAATGGGGGTTCTGGGTCAGGGATGTCCTGTACGACATTCCTGTTTCCTGTCATCAGTTTTCACCTTTCACAGTCTGCTGGTGTGGTTGTTATCCGTTCATGGAACACCAGGACTTTTTTTTTGCCATCTTTCCCCAATTTTTAAATTTTGGTGGGCCACTTCTCCTGTCCGTGCAAACCCTTCTCTGGCCAAAACTGGTTATGGCAAAACAACTTTTTTCTCTCCCTGAGCCCAGATGGGTAGGCATATTCAATGGACGAGCGTGGATGAAAGGCGAATCCTGAGAGAAAAAGTTCCAGATTCAAAAATATCTAGATACGGGTGGACAGGTCCATACCTTTTGCATCACATTAATGTGAAAGGCAAAATAACAGGCTGCTGCTTGTCAGTACAAGCATGAAGTTTGTCACATTTCTGATGTTGCCTCAAATCTTTAGCTAACGGGCGAGAAGTGAGCTAACAGTAAATCGTTTTTTTATCAGTTTTGGGTTTTTTTACTATGCTCTAAGCAAGTTGTCTCCTTTAATATATTATTGCCAGTAAAAGCTAATAGAGCAGTTCCTTTGAGTGTCAAAAAATGAGTTCACTTGAGAATTTCAAATCCAAAATAATTTCAGAGCCAATCACATTCTAAAGGAAATGCAATCTCAGCCAAAATAATTTAAAGCAAGTATAGGCAGCTGGCACCAAGCATGAGAAATCCAGAATGACTTAATAATTGGTTTTGCATTGAGATCCTTGAGATCCCGGAGATCCCGGGTTCAAGACCCGCTCTGACCACTCGTTGAATTTGACCCTGGTAGTTCCTGGTTCAACTTCCCAGCCGCACTTGTAAATAGCCAACTGGTTTGCCTCCAGCCAGTTGGGATTCTTAATAGTTGTAGTTGTTGTGTTCTATTGTTTCGTTGATTCATTGGCCCTGAAAAGCCCTGTGGGGAGTGGTCAAAGTGGTTAAGTGGTTAAAGGCGCCAGAAATTTGAGAACAGAAGTTTAAATTCAAAGAATGAAGTGACATGCCATTGTTTTGAAATTATCCATTTGCTTATGAAATAGTAACCTTTCTTCGCTTTTTAAATACTTTCACGCACATTTCCGGTATCCTCTTTCTTCAAAAAAATTTGCACCTGATTTAAAGAAAAAACATACCAGTCACTGCTCCCAGTTTCCACGCCAGCACTCACTTTCTCACTGAAACTCCTAGTTATACTGTGTTTACTTGAATAGACATTGCTATTCAAAGCAGCGTACAAGTACAAGCAAAAAATTTATTGGGCGCTGCTCCTTAATAAAAAGTTTTTTTCCCACATTTTGTAGAACCAGATTGAAGTATTCTCCCGGGGGTGGGGGCTTTGTGCCGCTGTGAAGGGTATGGTTTTCAAGCAGTTTACTCTAGCCTAGGGTATATATATCAGAGCGTTTGGGTCTAGAATAGGGTATCATTTTTCGCGAAACTGACCAGTTGGTTGAAGATTTTATCTAGACTAAGGAAACCAGGAATTGCCAGTCAAAAATATAAAAAAATGAGATCGACAAGTTTAAATCTTCACGACTCAGCCTCAACAGTGTTGATAGATGACTATCATAAAACGCTACTGGATATTATTAACTGTCAAAAATCGGGATTCAGACGGAAATCGGTGGTATTAATACTGGTTAAAATTAAACAATTCATTTTCTTGATAATGCGTACGTACATGCTTGGCATTGCTGGACAAGTATAAATAAATCCTTTTTTAAGAAAGAAGTGATTCTGGTATAAGGTTTTGTTATGGCTTTGCTTTAGACTATGCTAGTGACCTCAGTTAGTAGAAAACAGCTACTCTAGGATAGGAGTGATTTCGGGAGTTTACTGTAGTATAGGGTAGCAAAATCTAGCTGAAACTAGCTCTGGTATAGGCTAAGAGTTCTAGGGTCCCAGGGGCACATACCCTCCCAGAAATTCCTAAAGTGCCCCCCCCCCCCCGGGAGTATTCTGAACCAACAGCTCTCACCAACTATTCCCCCCCCCCCCCCACAGTGATTATTTTCCCAAAAGTTTATTGTAGTCCTTGGCTCTTGTATCAAAACACTGTATTCCAAAAAAATGGTGACCGGCTGAACCATGACTAAGTACGTAGTCCAATACGTAGTCCTGCAACATAGAATTTGCACCATGTTTTGAGCAAATGTGGTCTGTAAAACTGAATCTAGAGTCTCCTTAGAAGCCATTATTGGAGCGTCACAAAAGGCTCGTTGGTGGGGCCAATGCCCCAATAGGGATATTTCACATACGACCTCGAGGCCAGAGTTGAACCTGGGTCACAGAGGTGGGAGGAGCGGTTGATAACCACTAAGCCATCCTGACTCCCCTCTCATTAATAGGGAGCTTAAGCACGAGCGTTTTTGAGACGCGGATGGCAACCGTAAGAGAACATTTCGCGTACCAGGACAGTGGTGTCTCCCGGATTTTTATACTAATGATCTCTAATAGAGAAAATACCTTAGTAATGTAAATGTGGTTGCGTGAAGACAAGTTAAAAGGGAAAGCAGCTCACTTCCGGTTGCCGTCCGCGTCTCAAAAACGCGCGTTCTTAAGCTCCCTAATAGTTTTGAGTGCGCTACTAACTAAAAAGTTACCTACGTTTTTGTCGCCTTTGAATGAAATTAGTGGAGGTTGCGAAATGATTCTACCAGTCTCGGGATAATTTTGGAGTAATTTAAAGTTATTAATAATGATACTTTTGACTGCCTGATTATGAGGATTGAAAGTGAGGGTGAATGGAATTCTGTCATTCTTATCCTTTTGTGACGTTTGCAGTGCCGACTGTCGATCAAATGGTTGGGCACTATGATGGCCCGCTTTGACCTCAGAGACAGGATAGCCAAGATTTTCGAAAAACTGGCACATCTCCTCTGATTTGCTGGAAAAGTCGGAGTCATCACTACATAGATGTCGAAGTCTAAGAAAGTGAGAATAAGGAATGGAGTTCTTGACATGTCATGGATAAATAACTGTGAGAATCTGTAGGTTTGTAGTGCACACTGGTAAATAAGCTTTGATATCTAGGAAAGCCAATGGAGTTTCCGAAATTTCCCAGGTATATTTAAGAGCCGTATGAAAGGAATTAGCATGAATTACCGGAGGTTATAATTATAATTAACACCTAATTATAATTAACACCTTTTATAATTATAATTAATTATAATTAATTATAATTAACACCTAATTATAATTAACACCTTTTCACGTAGTTCGTTCTTATTTCCTGATAGGTTAAGGTCTCTTTGACGGAGATACTCTTTAAGTTCAACGACAGTAAACTCGTCAGGGGCACCCAACGAGAATATAGTTCAAAACCTCTTAAACATGGCATTGTTAAACGTATTTTAGTATTTAACCGGTAGATACAGGCATATTTTTATCCCCATAAATTTTTCATCTGTTCGGATTTCCTAGCTGAATGTGTAGTGATCCGAAAATTATAGGGATCAAAACTTACCTTTTCGAAAATTTCAGCCAGAAAAAAGGCTCCCGAAAATTATAGGTGACCTTTTTAGGGCAAAAATCCGTTAAAAATGGACAATTACACCATGCTTTAGATGTTC
>NC_090894.1:8485917-8500917 GCF_036669925.1 Montipora capricornis
GGTAGGACCAACGCCCCAATAGTGATACTTCTTGTTTACAAACATTGACGTCACATTTCTTTTGATATTGAAATTTGCCAACTACGGAACAAAAGAAGTTATTGTTTCTATAATCAATTAGCTTCTGGTTGGCATATTAATAACAATGGGTGACATATCAAGAAATATTGCTATAACAGCTGCCAAGAAGAACCAGCTTCAGAAACTTATTATTCAGTCACTAAAATTAACAAGAGCCATCCTTAATAATTGTTCAACTTCAACACAAGCACCACAAGAAAACAATGTATGGAATGTCTTTATTTCAGCAACTACTGGTAAATCTATATCTTGAAGAAACAAACACTTCCATTTTACCCTTGTGCAGCATATTTTTACATAGCCATCTACGTAGAGGTTACATGTTTTATATCCTTCTAGAAAGCCAAGATTTATGAATTTACACCAACCAAAAACCGTTTTTCTAGGATCTTTCTCCTTCCATGCAGAGTGTTAAGTATTTATGAGTCAATGAGTCAACGAGTTGGTGCAGTTAATTAAACCATAAAATAGAAGCTAAAATTTCAGAGAGTGCTTAGGCCTAATCACTGAAACAAGGGCTTAGGCTTAATCAACAAATTATTGCTATATTGACTGCAAGTCTCATTGACTCATTTGACTCATAAAACATGCGTTCTCCCATGCAAAGAACACCCTGTGTCGTGGGGCTTAAGTGATCACCTACATCAAACCCAATAATTGTTTAAAACCTGATTAATTTAAATCATCTAACTAACAATCAGCTCTTGCCACAACTAAACAGCAGGTACCTTTAAGTATATAAAATAAATCTGAGTCGAGGGAACATAATTATCTTAGTGAATGACGTATGCTTGCATGTCAGATGAGTGAGTGAATGATCTAGGTATAAATATAGACAATACAGTGAATCGTAATTAATATCGATTACTCTTTCAATCTACAATGATACTTCATACACATAAAGATGAGTAATTAACCGTAAGCAAATAAATTCCAATATATTCTACAAGAAGAACAAATTCAAATGACTGCAGTTGTGTAAAACACAACCACCCTGAATAAGTGAAGACAATAGGAACATGAGAGGAAATAATTTTAGCTACACTGGGATGGAGTACTCTTATTATTACCATGAAAACACTCAGATGTCTGCTAAATCAAACAAATCACCTATATTTGGATTTAATTAATTAATTAAGCAATTAATTAAGAAAATGATAATTAATTGATTAATTATTTTAGTCAATTAATTACTTCATATTTCATGTAGGCTTAGAATACCAGAATCAAACTTGTTGGCAAATTATCTTTTCAGCTGGACTAAGAACGGTCATGAAGCAGGCCAGATAATCACTTGCAAAAGCTATGCAAGAAGGGGAACCTCCTCAAAGACTGACAAGAGCGCTGCAAGCTTGTTTCCGCATTTTGCCGCCAACTGATTTAACTCCCTTTAAATATTATTTACCCAAACACACAAGGCATCTCACACTTAAAAGGGATACTGTCACTATATAACATCAAAGAACTTTTTAGCAGGATGAGCTCTGCAATTCTATGTCTAAACTTGAAAAAAATTGGCCAATTTTGTTAAGTTTCCACGAAATATAGACTTTTTTTCGCTATTAGCATCTTTCCAGTGATTCCTTGGAAGTTCCAGTCCTTTGTAGGGGGTAGACAGATAAAACTGTAGTTTCAACGATAATTTTTTATTGAAATGGAATGCCAAACTAGCCAAGGGCCCCAACAGTGGACTGGAACTACCCATACTAAATTGCCTATCAACTCAACAAACTATTCCACTATATTTATTCTCCTCAATCATTCCAAATATATTGTGTAGTTTTTGGAACCTTTCAAAGTATGACCACTTTTCCCATCTTTCAAAGCCAATAAAAAAGTGAATTTTCAATCAAAAGTTTCTAAAAACAACACAATGAATCTGAGACTACTTCTACGAATAAATAAAGCAGAAAAGTTTGTTAAGGTGATAGGCACTTCAAAGCAAAAATTAATTGGTTATTCCACCCACTTTAGCTCTAAATAACAAAAATGCTTTTTGACCATTAACATGGTTCTTATAGGAAACACGGCGTTAAAGTTTTGTCTTCATCAGTACAATGATGTTATCAGTCATTGAAGAAAGGCTAAAATTGTGTGACAACGCCCATTTGAGAGAGTGCATTACCGGTACATGATTTATCAACAAATTGACTGCCTTCCTACTCAACTTTGACACCACACCAGTTAATAATATTATTGTGTAAGTCTATAAGCACAGACAAAACAGTGACAAAACAGCATCCTCACCATTTATGATGAATGATACTTATCAATATTAGTTAGAATTTATCATGGCTTCCTGCTAACGAGATCACCTTCATACATCACCAAAACTCTTACATGCACTGAGCCAGATTCACATTGCAACAGGAGAAAGAGACTTAAATACTCAAGCACGTGGTGTCTTGATAAACCCCTGCCACAGATTATGACATCAAAAAATTCAAGTCCATTTTTAACCTTCATGGAAAACCACTTGCAACTCTAAGGTTAAGAACAAAAAATCGTGATGACGCTCTTTTGCCAATGAGACCCATGACAAAAGATAACAATAGTTAACCAACCATGCATGTACAATACTGCATACTTCATTTAAAAGTCGCAATGACGCTTAACTTTTCCCCTTTTTTAAACTTTTCGTTCAAATTTCTATAGTGTATGGAGTGTAGTACTTCAAAAATTTATCCCTAATAGTGTATCCACCGGTTTCAGAGCACATTTGATTTTTACGCAAAAAAAACTTGGCCAAGCCAGTTGGGCCCTGGTAACTAATGATGTCAAAGAAGTAACTTGATCCCATCTCTTTAGAAAGAAATGTGCACAAGTGTGAGAAAAGAAGAGCTTTTTGTTAAGTCTTTCTAGAAATGTCGGACGATAGTTACTCCGCTAAAACCAGTGGATATGTTGCAGGTAAAATCTGTTCTCAGGTTGAATCCATTCTTACCTAGGATAAATTCGTGATCCCCATTTTACTTACCTAGGTTGAATTATGCACTCATCCTAGCTTAAAGGGGCTAGGTCACGCTAGTTTAGGCATTTTCAGCACTGATCAAATGGTAATAGAATTATCTAAAATATCAAAATAACTGTTCAAAACTATAGAAAAACTCTAACAAAACACAGGGAAGCCAAGAAGGGATATGGATGGACAAAACTGGAGAGGATTGAAATGGATTGAATTTGGGTAAATTTGAAAAACGTCGGCCCACCTTTTTTTCAAATTTATATCAGTCTACATCAAAATGTCATTTACAAAGCTTGAAAATCATTCTCAGTTGTTATGTTGCCATGATTTTGCAAATGAAAGACTCTTGCTCTGCCAATTTGACGTTTAGAGCTCATAATTAACAAAATTAAACGAAATTAACTAAAATAGCGTGACCTTGCCCCTTTAAACCCCCTCCAAAAAGGATTGAAGACACTTATACCTTCCCTCTCAAGCGCTGTCTTACGTATCTCGACGTAAATCATCTTATCGGTTTCTGTATTTTCTCTACATCATAGTAGGGGAACAAAGAACTGTACTAGGCACTTACCGGTATTCGAACTCGCACCCTCCATATCTGTAGTACGGTGTCTTCACCACTACACTACAACGACGAACATGCTCACCTAACACAGTTCTTTTCATTATTTACTTTTCCATAATTGATCAATTGACATCTATTTGTAATAACCAAAAGTAATTCTAACCTGACCCTATTTTTTCTCTAAGTTTAATTTAGGCTCCAAAAATTTTCTTCAATTCATCTGAGTGCATATTCAACCTAGGTAAAATGAGGAACACTGACTTAACCTAGGTTAAAACAGATTCAACCTGAAAAAGGATTTTACCGGCAACAGATACACTATGAGTGAAAAATTTTTGAAGTTCATGTACTACACTCCAGACACTATAAATATTTAAACGGAAAGTTTAAAAATAGGGAAAAAAATAAGCATTATAGGGACTTCAAGTTCCAATGCTGCCAGATTGAGATAATATTTCACAATAAAAATACAGACTGTACAGTGCAAGAATCAAGGGATCTTGTCAACAAGGCACCCTTCTAGGCTCCAAGTTTTAGGTCCTTAGTATACATGTAGTACTTGATTCTTATTACAAAATAACTAAGACACTCTTTACCACACCGGTGTATAATAATTACTAACAGTTCAACTCATCTTTTAAGCAGACAAATAGCTGCTGCACTTTTCTCTCAAAGAGACCTGAGTTATGTTTACATTACCCAAGCATTCCCCATTCTGTCCAAAGGCAGTGATCAGGACATCAGAAAAACAGTTGTCACTGTCAAAACTTGGAGTAGGATTGACCCCGATGATGAGAGGTTCTAGTGAGTCTTTCAGCAAAATATCAACTCCGTACACAGCACAAAGCTCCCTCACTGAATCCCTGTCATTTTGAAAAGTAGTAAGACTCGGACTAACTGCATAGAACAATTTGGCAATGCTCTCAAGGATCTTTGTTTGAATGTCTTCCCATGTCACCGGTCTTGCCGCAAGAAAATTGGCATTGAGGTCTGCCAAGAATTCTTGGTGTGTCAATCCGTGATTCACTACTCCATTTTGCTTTGCTTCAGAGAAGCCAGATACCACAGATGAAGAACTGTACTCATCTAAGAAAGCATTTGGGTTCATCTCTTTATCTGCTAGATTCACATGTGGGATGTTGTGAACCAAAAGCTCTAACGGCAATAGAGACTTGATGGTGACAGCATACTGTAGACGAAAGTGCCTCTTCTTGCACCAAGCTGTTTGAAAACAGTCTGAAAACAAATTAAAACAAACAAGAACTTAACAGCAAATGACAAATGCAAAGCTTCAGAATACTAAGTTATTTTTGCAATCTACCCTTCATCCAGAATAGTAATGCACTGTAGGAAAACTAACTTATTACAATTCTCAGTTGAGTATGACACTAGGGAAGTTTGTTGACGAAGTTTCAGAGTTAAAGTTACCATGTTGTCAAGGGCACCTTGCTCCGTTTCCAAGAATAACCTTTAGGCCTTGACGTCATGTACGATGAAGCCCACCAAAATCTACATGGTAACTGTTAAATTCAAACTGATGACCATTACCAGTCAAACGACATCAAACCCTGAAAAGTTACCCTTGGAAACAAAGCAAGTTGCCCTTCACAACTTTCACGCTGAAATTATGTCACCAATCTTCCCTTGTGTCATACTCAACTGAGAATCGTACATGTAGTACAATAACCTTTTAAACGCAAGACAATCATTAGATTATTTACATTATTTACTTGGTGGCCAACTGGGCCAGTTTCTTTGACTTCTTAGTTGCCAAGGTAAAAAATAAGTGGCCCTGGATTTCCACTACATTTACAGGAATGTGCGTTTAATGGAGAACTCAAAAACTAATGTGCACAGAAATTGATTACTCATTAAATAAGAAAATTAATTAGAATTGTCCACAGAACAAGTAGAAAAAAACATGGTATCTTCTTCATAAACTAGCCATGGTCTCCCTTTTGTCCAACAGTTTTGAAATGTTCATTATCTTTTGTTTTTTCGTAGTTTCTGTTGGACTCCTGCCCATCTTCATTATTCCTTGTTTTTTTCAATGGAGGAGGCTCATACCCAGAGAGAAATGTCCACATTATGTTGTTTTTTCCCAGCTGATTTAGTATTCCAAAACTGTTGCGCACATGGAAGCAACAACGACAAAAACAGATAGCAAAAAGCTCTGGGTAAGACTGGAGTCACGAGACAACAGAAAAATCAAAATAGCGTCTCACAAATTGGTTCAGAATTTTTTACGGTTAAATGCTTTTTCATTCAAAAATAACTCATGTAAAAGTTCATAGAAATCGGAGGAATTTGAGTGAGGGAAAAGAAAAGAAAGGTAGTCCAAGTAAACTATTTGTTTTGTTTTTATTTTAAGGTTTGCACTTGCAATCACAGTACATCGATCTGGCTGAATTTATATTTTGTATTGTAGTCGCCCATTGGGCAATTCAATCCCAATTTTTAGTTACCCAGCTTTATCTTCAGTACTGCCAAGTTTCAGCCCTGTACAACACAAGACTTAACAGCTGATGACTTAGCGTTTTCAGTTTTAAGAATTTTGGACACACATCTTACTAACAGTCACTAAATTATTGAGTTTACCAGAACATTAACAAGCACCAACAGCAATCGAAAACCATCAGTTACTTCACTCAGAGAAGTCGGCTACAGTTTTCCCCGATATTGAAAAAAAAAATTAAGGCAGATTCTTTTCTTGTAGTATTTACACATTATTTTAATGAGGAAAGAAAGACGAGTCATATTCCAGCTACCAGCTACGATTTTATCACATAAGGATTCAAATACAAAACTTACAGTATGAAGCAACCATATGACCCATCTCTGAACACCTTAACACCCTGCGAAGATCACTGGTAACCACCGGTCGTAAACTAAGCCTGCTAGGATCTGCTGCTCGTAAAATCCAGTAACTGGAGACTCCACGGCAATAATGGTCAGCACACAAAGCAGCCAAGTCTGTCGACATGTCGTAAGTCACTGGAAACCAAGGTACTTTGCCCCACATCTTCCGAACGTGAGAAGCCAGCAAATGACGATGCAGTAGGTTTTCCTCTCCTCCAAGCCTGTTGACTCTAGCATTGTTTGGTATTCTTTGCCCTAGAATACTCCACTTTTCCAGCCAAACCACCTCTGCTTCTGTCGACGACTCTACAACTGTACAACCCAAGTCTCTTAAAACTGGCTTCTTCCCAGTGCCAGACTTCTCAAGAAAAAACTTCAGGTTGAGTTTTTTACCTTGGGAATGCGTACAGTTGATACTTTCAGTTTGTGGTGACAACGACTTTGCAGTTATAGCTACACTAACATCTCTTGGCAAAACAGGAAACTTGGCAAGCTCAACAACAAAGCTTTCTGGACACCTTTCAGGCAACGAAGATCGAAAGGCTAAAAGTCGAGCTTCTCTTTGAACTGGTGTCTCAGACTGACTAAGTGATGGACAAAAGTTTCTGCAACACATGTCACCTACATTGATATCTTCAAGAGGCCAGAGGACAGAGTAAAACACTCCAGTTACAGCAAAAGCAAATGGCGAACACTTCATGTTAGGATACATATTGTGTACAATCCCCGATCCGAATTCATCCATGATGTACCAAACTGGTTTCTGCTTATTTCCTTCTGAAGAGACAACTTGATAAGTTTGGTTGTAATGCCACATGTTCTCCAACACTTTGAGTGTATCATACTCAATTTGGTCACTCTTGTCTCTTGTTTGATCTGAAATTTCCTTTTCCGTCAAATGCTTCTCCCCCTTGATTAGAACCTGAAATAAAAAAGAGGAAATTTCAGTTCAGTTCAGTTTGTCGTTTGTCATTATTTAAAGGAGGACAGTATTATGTTAACCTGTTTGTTTATTAACCCCTTGACTTCCAAGCCGGCCTGAACCAGCTATACTCTGTCTAACGCCAGACGATTTTACTCATCAATGAGCAACCCCTTGAACTCAATGGGTTTAACCCTTTCACTCCCAAGAGTGCCACTTATAGATTTTATTCTGTCTAACGCCAGACGATTTTACTCGTCAATGGGGAACCCCACGGGGGTGAAAGGGTTAATACCTTGCACAGTCACAATGACTGTTCAGCAAAAAAATTACAATAATAAATACAACTAACTGAATACTAGCATCTCTTAGGAATACATCCCGAGGGTGCTGTGCATATTTGTTTGTCACAAAGTTCCCAAGGCAATTGGTATTAACAGGCACTGAGTTATACAGAAGTATAGGTTGCAAGTTGTATATTATACATTGGATTTAACAAGCAGCTATGAACACAGAACTTTGTTAACTTGTAATAACATTCAATATTAGAATACAAAACTATACTTTGCTGACTATACAACCCTCACTGAATGATAGTCTTGTGAGAGTGCCTTAAACAAGGCAAACATTAGACCATTATTAATTTCTGTTACAGAACATTGCTGCCTTCTGGAAATAAACATTATTTGAACCAGCTTAAAAGAAATTTTGAACAGTTCAAGAGGGGCGCACTCATCAGTAATGTTCGTCCATCAATTCAAAAGTCAAACTTGTACCAAATAACAAAAAGAACTAATGGCATCTCTCCTTCACAAACTGTTATTTAAATGATCACACATGATGACATGGAGTACACACAAAATTTTGACTATCACTTCAATCAACATAACAAGACTAAGAAAACCTTTCATTACAATGTTAGAAAGTTGGACTTGATTTGCTATCAAGGATTTCAACATTTTAGCAATGTTTTGCAAACAATAAAAGAAACACTGCTTGCTCTTGTTATTTGCTTCTTCATTTCCCTCCCCCCAATACAAATCACATAGCTATACTCAGGGAGGTATAATTCCTTCTCTTGTTTATAGAAAAGATAACAATAACGTAATCTACAATAATTATTGTAGTTTTCATCATCAGGAATTATTGCTGGAGGCCAAACAAAAGGAGCAAAATGAAAGATCTTTTGTTTTCAACCACCAAAATGTTGGCGATGACATGACATGAAAACCACCTTGTCAAAGGAGTGCATGTCCAACTTTGAAAGAAAATACTCTCTAGATACTGTTTCATATTGTCACATGATCTACAATGGAAAAACACATGAAAATGTTACAAATAAGGTCTATCAAAATTCCATCTTTACCACAAACAAAAGGCTCAAAGGTGAACAGGAGACTCTTTGTCTGAGAAACAATTACTGTATGAGGAAATCAGAATGCATAACATGTTGGTCATGGTTTACTGTTTCGGCCTAAGTTTCTGAACTTTGTAAAACGTAACAACCGAAAACAGATCTTCTACAGCAAAAAAGGCAAATTTAAACCGAGTCAAAAAATGAATTTATAATTAATGTCTCTTTATTTTTTTCAAAAAAACTGCCTTTGGAAACTCTTTAGTTCACACAGAAATATGAATTAAGCATTTAATGGGAACCAATGGGTAAAGGAGACCTAGAATTTGTTTACATAGGGAGGTAACACGGTAAGAAAAACACAAAGGGATTGTCATTTTATACACCCTGTTTTCAATAAAAGCCTAATCAATCTGTTTTCACTTACATTTATGAAATACTTTTGTACTCTCTGGGCTTCGCCACACCAGCAACAATAACATTTCGCAAAGAACTTACAAAATAAATGCATACATTTGCTTCTAACTTATATTTGTTGTTTCATAGTTTTAAATGAAAAAAAAATCGCAAGGCAGCATCTCGATGTGTAATGTCCATCACGACAAGTGAAACATTAAATTATTTTCCGCACCGTGAGATTACGAAATTTTCAATGGGAGTTTTCCTGGTTTTATTAAGAGCTTAGTTTTAAACAAACCTCATCCTTTTAAGAAAAGTGATTTTACAACACTGCGTTTTACAGTAAAATATTTAATCTCATTAATTGCGTTTAGGTGTTTGTTTTTATAGTAAAAGAAACGTAACAAAATACCAAGCTAAGCAAAGATCAATTAATATTTGGGAGAATTTTCCTTGTAAAGTATTTTGAATATATGGAAAAAAAATAAAACGTTTTGGTCAGAATTGGCCATGCTAACTTATAACATAGATGTCAACTTTTGAAGAGTTTCAAGATGTATGGGATAACAATTTAAACATGTGAATATCACAAATGAATTATTACGATTAAGGAATAACTTTTGATCCACTTGAAACTTGATGAGCCGGCCACTTGAAAGAAAAACATTAGATTTTCTGTTTGCAACTTATATTGGATGTAACAAGCAAAGTGTATTCTATCAAACATGCACGCTTTTACATGGGTCAAACGCAATTACGTTATAAATACCTCGTAGTAACCTTTCCGCCGCTTTTGGAAATGCATAAACTACGACGCGACCCTGGGGAACGGCCTGTCAAGCGTATGAAGCGAAGTATGTTTTCATGTAAACTAAACACTCAAAAAACTTACTGGCCAAAGCTCTGATTCTTCATTCTCTGGTTTCTGAAGCGTCATGACCAACAAGCCAGGCGAATCAAACGTCCAAAAAGACTCATCAGGGCAAACGTTGCCGTAGAATTCGCCATCGATGATGGGGGCGCATCCTTTCAAACCCAAACTCCAACGCTTTGTCGACAGTTTACTCACAACGTCTCGCTTTTTCGTTTTAACAGGAATTGAGACGAAAACGGCCATCGCTCCTTCATCTTCTTCAAACCAACTGTAGTTCGGCGTCGTTCCTTTTCCAAAGCTCAATGAATCTGGGTATTCTTCTTTCTCTCGCTTATACCTTAGGTACATTTTCTCGACATATTCCTCGGAAAGCAATTTCGCTTTTTCCATCCCTACCGCATGTAGAAAGCCTGTCTTGAATTCCTCGAGGGTCATAATTTTTGACCTATCTGATTTGGACGGCTTTTGGGTTTCATAAGAATCGTCCGTGATTTGACATAAGGCCTCGATTAGATCACCGCCCGTGGACTGAAGAGTCCCTTCAGCTTTCTCCTTGTCTGCTCCGGTAATTTGTGAAACAACAAGGGAGCTGTCCAAATAGTCTTCGTCGCTTGAGGCATGTTTTTCGACAGCGTCGTTTTCGGGGAGATGCATGATTTCCTTCATTCTCGATAGCAACTCTGGTGACTTCTCTAAGCTATTTTTTGCTGCCGATCCTCCGTCGTTCGACCAGATATGTTGAATGAGAAACACGTCACTAAATTTTTGCAAAGCTCGTTTAGCGTGAAGCGACCACCGACCAGGAGATTCAAATTTGCGCAGCTCAAAAACCTCAGCAGTGTCACAGCTTGCGATTGGTGATAGCTTTCTGTACAGTCTATCCCATAACTGTTCAGGTAAACCGATCGACAGTAGTTGTGGTCGATGCAGAGAGAGGAAATCTTCCTTGCTAATGCACGTGGCCTTACCCGAAGAATTCGACGCCATCTTCACTTCTCCCTCCCAAAACAATCAGTTCACCGCTATTGAAATACCTTAGGTGACCAACATTAGATTCTCAATACCTTCTGAAATGCTTCTCTATTCAACCAAACAGGAGAAAACAGTAATCAATCAAATGACTCCTCGAACCAGACTCCGCTGTGCGAAGATCGGAGATCTTATTGGAAGAGTTCCACCGCATCAACCCGAAATGATGAAAACCTCGTAGAAAATAATGATGGAAGACGAGGACTCTTATGGCATTGGAAGATACAGCAGTTCCGACGATGATCAAAACGAGAGGTACTTCAGTTAATCGCAGATTGTGGGACTTATGCGTGACTAACAATAAATTATGTTTATAGCGCCTAGTGAAAATGTGTTTCCGACACTTTCACGTTTTTTTGAGTGGTTTGAAATTCTCTAAATTTTCGCAGGCGTTCGTTTTTGCCAATACATTATGCACATTTTACTTTGTGTCGGCATTCTTTTATGATCTCATTTTCTGAAATGGTCATCCTACGTTTTTATGACGTAAAATCATGTTCATCCGACCTGAAGCGACGATTTTAAATGCATCAAGAAAGGTTTTTAAGAATGACAACAATTTTCATTGCACCGACATCTGTCATTGTCATTTCCTTCCTCTCTTGGCAATGATTGATTTCAAATGGACAAAATGAAAATTGAATCGCGAAATTCTTATCAAAATAGGCGTGTTTCATATTCTTTGTACATTTAGGCCTTCGTGGTGATACAGTTTATGTACACCTCTGTTGATTCCTGGCAAAGCAAATTAATTATGTGTGTGGCAACAAAGAATGTTAACATTGTTCAATTTCGGTGACCTTTAGCATACAGAGACATATGCTTTGAAAAAAAGATCAAAAGAATGATCCTTTCAAAACTCTCTAGACATCATGGCACCTCTATGCTTAAAGTCTTTATATTTTTGTTTCTATTTTTGTTCTCCTTTGTCACTCAGTAATGAAATGGAATTAAATTGAATTTTTCCTGTTTTCATTATGAAAATTTGCAAGAGCTTTTTATTAAAAGGGAACAGTTCTACTATAATTATATTGTTCTATGTACACCTTTTCAGAATCACATGAAGTAATTTTTGTCTATATAGAATAAGTAAATTATGGTGGTTTGATCCAGTTTTCCCCAACTTCAAGAAATCCTGCTCCAAGGTTGGATCATTCTAATGAATCATGTCCAACAATGTTTGTTGCACTGTGGTGTAACAATGATAAAAAAGGCAGCCAAATGCTTTCAAGAATGTTGAATGCTGGCCAAATGTTTTATCACAATCAAAACATTCTTCTCTCACACAAAAAAATGTTCTAGAGTGTCATCTGACATGACAAGTGTTCAATCATGACCAAAGTAACAAAATTAATGTTATATCTCAAGCATACCCAGAGAAAAAATGGAAGTACATGTATTCCTTTTGGGAGTCAAAGTTACTGATGAATATGACCTACCAATTATAATTTTGTGGCAAATTATCCTATTCAGATGACGTATGTTCCTTGTAACTATGTAGGAGAGTCGTTAAAGCTTGGCCATTGACCTAGGTTCATTTGACAACCATTCTACTTTACTGTTTAGGACTGAATGTTAAAATGTGTTCATTCTCTCAAAGATATTTTATTGGTGAATTTGGACAGTGGTACATCTAAACAAACAAGGGGATGCGCTCAAACATTAGCGTGGAGTTAGTTGGGCATTTCTTGCCCTGACACTTTCCAGGCATTCCAAAATGATAGCAGTGTCCTGGAAAACTGTATCCTGGTCCGAGAGGTTTTTCTTTCTCCTTCTTCTTCTTCTTGGACAATTTGTGGTGGCAATGAATCAATGATGAAAACCTCTTAGTGGTATTCGACCCTCATCTGCTATGCAGCATCCCGTTTTTCTTTATCCCTCAATATAAAATTGGAATAAAATTTAAATACAGAATTGAAAAGGTCACATAAAAATGAATATAAATATGTAAAATTGCAAGATCACGAGGGCTGAAAGTTAATGCCATTTTCCTGTGACTGTGTAAAAGGCAAATAAAAGTTTCAGGACCATAGGCATGACATCATAGGCGACGTATAAATGTGTCAAGTCATTTTGTAAAACTTCTTAAGTGCAGTCAAACCATACCGAAAAGAGCAATTAAGTTACCTTATTAATCTGTCATTGTTTAATGAGCATCCATGTTGGTAACAATTATAATTATTTCATTTTCTTCTTAATATTGACTAATCCCTTGCTTTAATGATTCAAGATGGTGAAAGTTTGGTGGAGAAGTACTGGTATACTGAGCAATGGTCCAATAGAACATTGCTGTATGCTACAAAATGTCAATAGGTTTTGTGTGTAAATGAAATGACTTATCAGTCAAGGAAACAACTAAAAGTGCTATTGAGAGATCAGAAATACACTGGGGAATTTTTTTAAGCTTCTAAATCTTCATGCAATTTCTCTTTGTAGGAGTTATATAGCTTGGGACAGTGCAGGGCATTAGGCTTTTTTTCAACATTTTGCTGGGAGCCACTGCATTTATCCAGTGCAAAATATTGTTATAAAGTAATATTTGTCATGTTGGTCTAGCTCTGATGATGATCTTAAGGAGGTGGGATTTTTGAAAGAAAGAAGAGAGTCCGGCTCAAGCAGCGAGGATGAATTTGAGAAAGAAATGCAAATGGAATTGGAGAGTGTGTTGAGAAGCTATGAGCAACAGAGTGGTAAGTTCTTGTGGTAAGTTCGGATGGCTAGTGGAGCAATAAATAGCCCTCTACAAATGTGGATTGGATTAAACTATCCCTGTTTTTGTAAGAAAAAAGCTGGTTTTTCTTTACCAACCTGTGGTTACTCTGTAAGACTGGGACATGCCTGTCACAGGTCGGAGCAATAATACATCAACCAACATAATTAACAATCACTGCATGAGTGCGCGTTGGATATGAGGTGGTAAATAGCCCATGAGGCACGTAGAGCCAGTCTCATATTCTGCTAGTGTGTATGGAATAATATTATTGTTTTATTAAATTTCATCAAATTTTTGCAATATCTGAGGTCGAAAATTTATGTCTTACATCACCCCAGTGGTTTCTTGAGGTCCTCTTATATTGGGTTTTGCTTGTTTTATACAATGATGGTTATAATTTGGTGGATAACTTTAAAGTGCCCCCGTGACCAAAAAATCAATTCATTTTTTTCTTTGGATTTCAAAACCATGTTAACAAAACACTAAGTGACCCACGTTTTAAGCCTTGATTTCAAAAAGACGCCTCTTTATTTTAACTGTAATTTTCCTATTTAATGGTCCGCCATTACTAACATTATGTTCTTGAGAGAGCTGGATCGAGGAGAAAATGACGTCAAAGGCTCACTAGTTTAAGAATGCAATACGTGTGTACGCCGCAGAATTAATATGCAGCACGGGGGTTTTGGGCTTTCAGACTTTTAAACTCACGCTTTGCATATATAATAAGCTGCGTTCACACGCTGAAATTTTAAGCTAGTGAGCCTCTGACGTCACTTTTCCCTGGATCCAACCGTCTAAGGTCCAATCGGTCAGTTTTGAACGTGAGTAATGGCGGACCGTGAAATCCAAAACTTACACTCAAAGTAAACGGCCTTTGGATAAAAATCAAAGCTCAAAATCTTGCCAGTCAGGTGTTAAGCAAACACACTTTCAAAATCTGAAGGAAAAAAGGAAGTGGTTTTTTTGATCACAGGGGCACTTTAAAGGTAACCTTAAAGGGGCATGACCATTCTGGGGTTGGGGGGTAGGGGTGAGGGGTGAGGGGTAGGGAGTGAATGGTACTATAGCTGAAACAACCCAAACCTTTACAAAAATGCTAACCGTAGCATTTTTGCAAAGGTTTGGGTTGTTTCAGCTATGGTACCCTTCACTCCCTACCCCTCACCCCTCACCCCCGGAATAGCCATGCCATCTTAAAGTAACCAACCCTTTGGCTGACACACTACTGACAATCCACCC
>NC_090894.1:8503417-8515917 GCF_036669925.1 Montipora capricornis
GTTTTTCCCATTGGTTGTTTCCCACAACTGCTTTATAGCCGAGATGACTCCAAGAAAAGACAGAAAACTTGGTTTAAATCTATAACGGTCTTTAAATTCTGAGAAAGATAAAAAAGTGGACTCATTAACCATTAAATCGCTGACAACCTGAATTCCCTTAGTGCCCATAGTGCGTAGTATATTGGTTTATTTTCGACTCGTACAAGAGAATTGAACCAAAGAGGCTGTGACCGTAGCTGGGTGACAGAGGACATGCAATCTTCAAAAGTAGCTTCTGACCAAATTTGTAGTATTTCTTGCAGGAAAACGTGCGATACTTTTCCAAATTTTAACAAATCTTTTTGATTTAGATTACCCCTAAAAAAGGTAGCACCACCGAGATCTTGCAGTTGCAGGTCAAAAAAAAGTTTCCATTTTGCCTGGTTATTTTGGTCGAGGTATTTCTTAATCCAAGTTGCCTTCAAAGCCTTGCTAAAAATCTTTACATCAACCATCTTCAGTCCACCCTGTTCATAATCACTAATCATAGTATCACGCTTAATTTGTCACCTTTGCCATCCCACAGAAAATTGTAACAAAGATTATTAACTTCGTTAACTACTCTTTGATCTGTTGGCAAAGGTGAAAGAATATAAACAAGTTGCGAGATTATTAAACTTTTTAATACAGTTATTTTACCAAGTAAACTAAGTCGACGCAACTCCCAACAGCCCAAAGTTGCCTTAAGTTTTGTTAACTTTTCGTTATAGTTTTCTTTCATCGTTATTACCGGGTCAGTTGACAACCATACACCCAAAGTCTTTACCTTGTCCCTAATCCATTTCAGCTCGATTTCAGGGCAAAGTTTCTCCTCGCTATTTGCTTTAGCACCAATCCAAAAGGCTTCCGTTTTTTTACGGTTTAAACGGAGGCCAGATACTTCACTGAAAAATTCTAATGTCTTTAGAGAGGTAGTGAAAGATTGTTGTGATCCATCTAAAATGAGAGTGGTGTCGTCAGCATACTGGCTAATTTTTATTTCCCGACCGTTCACTGTTATTCCTTTGATCTCGTTATTTTTTCTTACTGCTTCCGCTAGAACCTCCACACAAAGGATAAACAAATAAGGCGAGATAGGGCAGCCTTGTCTAACCCCTCTTTCGAGTTTGAAAATATCACTAGACCGGCCATTATTCAAAATACAGCTTTCTGTGCTATTATAAAAGATTTTAATCCAGTTGATAATGGTCAGGCCAAAGTTAAACTGTCGAAAAGTTTTTTGTATAAACGACCACTCAACTGTGTCAAAAGCCTTTTCGAAATCAAGGAATAGCAATAGTCCAGGAATGTTTTTAAAGCTTGTGTAGTTAATAGTGGCATCGATTAGTGTAATATTTTCTCCAATAAATCTGCCTTTAAGAAAACCAGTCTGATCGTTATCAATAAGTTTAGGAAGAACACGTTTCAGACGAATGGCGATAGCCTTGGCCGGTATTTATAATCACAATTTAACAAAGATATTGGACGCCAATTTTTGACAAAGTAAAGTTCAGTGTCCTTTTTGGGGATAAGTTTAATAATGCCTCGTTTTTGAGATACGGACAATTGCCCACGGAGATAAGCATAGTGAAAGGAGTTGAGCAGGTAGTCAGAAATGTCGTTCCAAAAGATTCTATAAAATTCGGCCGGTAAACCATCGGAGCCCGGTGTTTTATTGCATTCCATTTCGTTAAGTGCCTTTAAACATTCCTCTTTCGTCAAGGGGCCCTCACAAACATCCTTCTCGTCTTGGTTTAGTTTCTTATGTGTTGATTCTTCAAAAAAAATATGATCATATTTATCATCACAAGTGTCAATTTTGGATCGGTAGAGATCTCTGTAAAAAGTTTCGCACTGATATAATATTTCCTTGTCTGTTGTTACAAAACTCTCATCCGCTTGCTTTAGTTGAGATATGGTTCCTTGCTTATGATGCCTTTTTTCTAAATTTAAAAAGTACTTGGTGTCCTTTTCACCTTCATTGAACCACCTGCATCTGGCCCTCAAAATTGAACCTTTCGTCCGGTACTCAACTATTTCTTCCAATTCCCTTTTTTTAATCTCTAAATTATGGAAAGTATCAGCAATGTCAATTTCGTTGTTTTCATTCTGAGTGTCGATAAGATGTTGCAAGCTGTTAATTTCCTTCTCGAGTTCTTCTTCGTGTCGTACGGTTTTGGCTCTTTTAGTAGTAGCATACTTTATCGAATGCTCTCTAATTTTGAGTTTAATCATCTCCCACAACAAGGCGTCGTTCATAGTTTTATCATGTCGATATTCCTCGTGAGTTTCTTTAATAACTACTTGAATTTGGCCTATATAATCATTTTCATTCAGAAAGGAGGTGTTAAGTTTCCAGAAACCCGGACCTCTTGGATTGGAATGTAAAGCTATTTTGATGTCTATTAGTGAATGATCTGTTTTATAACCGACAGAAATACTAGCACTCGTAACATTACACATGAGACTTTGGCTTATGAGGAAAAAATCTAGTCGGCATGAAATTTCAGGTTTTTTTCGGCGCCAAGTGAATAAACGACTATCCGGATTTAAGACTCTCCACACATCTAGAAGATCGAGTTCTGTAACAAACTGTCTAATAATTTCAAGGCATTTACTATGAGTTTTAGGGTTCCCACCTTTCTTGTCTGCGGTTACATCTAAAACAAGGTTAAAATCTCCACCAAGGATAATATCGTCGCACTCAAAATCAAGCAAATGAGCCAAGAAAGTTTCAAAGAAGCTTGGATCGTCGTCATTTGGCGCGTATAATGTGGCTAAAGTAATATACTTTTTATCTGTCTCAATGTCGCAAATAATGTACCTACCGTTTGGATCCGAGAAGGATTTTTTAATTTCAAAATCGAAGGTGTTATTAAATAGGACAGCGACTCCACTCTGATTACTGGCAAGGCCACTAAAGATGGTTCTATATCCCCATTCTGCAGACCACATGGGATTGCTTTTTTCAGAACAGTGCACTTCTTGGAGCATATAGATTGAATATTTTTTCTTTCTTAGCCAATTAAAAACTTCTCGTCTCTTCAAGCTGTCCCCCAGTCCTCTCACATTAAGAGAGCAAATACGGAGATTCATTGTTGATTACAGAAGTAATGCGTGTTGCAAGCCAGAGGGATTAGAGTGTGACAAAAGTAACAAAAGATCCAAATTGAAAAGAAAAATAGCACGAAAAAAAGAAAAACTAACATATTTAAAAAAACAGTAATGGCTCGGAAAATTACACAAAAAACATTAACACATACAATAAAAACCATTGTAGAGTGGACTCTTGACCTCTTCGATTGTTATTCATGAAAAAGGGTTCATTAACAGCCATAATTTTTGAAAAAACTAAGAAAAAATGCAAATTGACAGGGTTTTCTACAAAAGATTATCTTAGAAAATCTGGAAAATTTTGATGGTTGTACTTTTCATTGTGGATGAATAAAAATCTTCCGACAACTTTAGCATCACGTATTCCATGCTCATTCCTTGCTTTCAACATTGCTTTGATCAAAATTTTCCGCTCTTCCTGAATAGCTTTAGCAAAGTCCTCAGTTATATAAGCGTCCGTATGGTTACCTGAATTTTTAATCTTTGACCTATTTTTCCAGACTTTATCGCGGTCCTCACGGCTTACAAATCTTGTTATGATCGGGCGGCATCTTCTTTCGGCCTTTTTGCCAACTCTGTGAACCGCATGGAATCGAATGCCGTCTGTACCGATTCCCAGGTCGTTGTCAATAATGTTGTAAACAATCGCTTTGCAATCTTCCCCATCAGTTTCGTTGATGTTATTGAAACGCAAGTTTTCCCTTCGGGTGTATTGTTCAAGTCTCATGTTGTTTTCAATTTCTGCAGTTAAACGTAGCTCTAGGTCGACAACTTTACTGCGTAAGGCGTCTAATTCCGTGGTTGTTTCCTTCGAATCTTTATCTATCTTTTCCTTTTAGTAAGAAGGTTAGTAAGAAGTTAATAATAAGGTAGATTTTACTCTGTTTAACACCAGGTAGTTTTACTCATCATTGGGATGCCCCCTTTGAGCTTACAGGGTTAAATGGCTTACAGCTAAATTTCTAGCAACTGAAAGATTTAAAAAAAATCTCTTCCCCATTTCTACACCATCCTCTTGTTCTGATGCCATCCCCTAATTCAAATTTAAACTGACAGTCCTTGGGCGATGTGAGACTAGTTTATTAAAGAGGCATCACACAGTTGACAAACAAAACTGATCAGAAGAAATAAACAGAACACATGTCCCAAAACACTAAGGAAGTGGTAATGTGAGGGAAAAGCTAAGACAGAGGCAGTGAACTTGACCACAAACTGATGTTTAAAAAAAATACCAGCTGTTTCTGGGAGGGAAGCATTCATGTTTCTGCTTTTTTTTGTGATTTTCATTGCAGTACAGCAGAGACAAAGCACTAGAAATTCTTCAGATACAAGTCAGAATCAAGGCACATCATCACCAACTGAAAGCAAATCCAAGGTGTTAAAACAAAAAGTAAAAAAAGTTCCATCAAGTGATGCGATCTTGTCTTGCCCTGCTTGTATGACAACTCTGTGCATTGATTGTCAAAGGTCAGTTAATTCACATCACAGGGTTGCAAAAAATCTGTACCAACCCAATGGAAGAGTGTTTGAAATTTGCATGCTGCTCAAGAAGGGCAGTCTGAAAAGTAAAAAGTACATGTAAGGAAAATGCTAATTCTGAATTGTATGGAAGGGAGGTCAGAACCGGATATTTTTTAGGATATGAGGGTCTCTAAGAGTCACTTACATCATTATTTTGGGAGCAAGTTGAAAAAGTTATGTATTTATTATTATTATTAGTGGTAGTGGTAGTGGTAGTGGTGGTGGTGGTGGTGGTGGTGGTGGTAGTTGATTCATATTTAAAAGCCCCTTAATTAAGACAGTCATTTAAACATAAATATTTGTTTCTTCTCTTAATGCTAGCCTTGCAATGTGCTCTTACAGTACTTAGCACACATGTTACCAGTATTTGAAGCCACCAAAACAAGTAGTTAAATGAGCCAGGACTGAGCATTCAGTGGCATAGAATTTAATCTACAAAGAATCATGATTGTATTGATAGGTCTATTATATTAATACGGATCATCTTGTAAAAATTTTACTGTTACACTCATTATGGCTGATGATGACGTTTGAAACATTGACACATGTTCCTTAAAACTCATAAGTGTGGTTGTCCTGTCATTTTTACCTAGTACCGGTAAGCATAGCCACGCCATGGGAAAAACATGCATATATGCTCTACTGGCTGCAAACGTGACAAATTTTGTCTTCAATCTTTCGAAGTTTGAGGGATGTTCATGCAAGTTTTCCTAGAATGACAGCAAGACTGGATATCAAAGACTTCTTCTAAGAAATTGACCCTGATCTGATAAAGTATGCTTCAAATACTTTCGGTCAAACTATTGCGCGCAAAAGTTTGCCTATATTAATTAACGGCTGCCAAACTCAAACTTCAAAGAACATGTTTTCGCATCATGTGTCCACACTTAGATGAAAACAACGGTATTTTTTAAAAATGTTACTACATGTAGGTAATGTTTTAATAACCTCTTTGGACTATATGAATGTTAAATTTTATTCAACCAGTATTTGATGTATTTATGACAACGTGGGAGTGAGAAATAGTTTGATACTGATAGTTTTCAATGATAATTCGATGTTTTAGTCTTAAGTCAATTTTTTGCAATATTGGTTTAGAATGACCACAAGTTCATCAGTTGAATTATTGTTAGGTGCTCACCTGAAAAATAACCCTTTAACCCCCACCCCCAGGTGCCCTAGGATGCCCTACTTGACAAGTAAAATCGTCTGATGTTAGACAGAGTGAAATCTGTCAAGTCTCACTCCCAGGAGTCAGTGGGTGAAAGGTGCTTATAAATAAATGAGTTCAGAGTTTCAAAACATGTGCACACATCAGGATAAAGGCAAGCATATATTAATTAAAATAAAAAACAAAAGAATTCTAAAGCAAATTCTTGCAGCTATTACCATAACAAAAAAGACAATATGTGATTGTTTTTTTATCGCGACAAACACATTCATTTCTTGAAACTCCGAACTGGCTTATTCATTGGTTATTAGACAGTGGTAAACAAAAATACTGACTTGTAACCATTTAACCCATTGACTCCCAGGGGTTCCCCATGGACGAGTAAAATATCGTCTGGTGTTAGACAGTCTAAAATATTCTGGCATTAGACAGAATAAAATAAATATGACTGGTTCAGGCCAGCTTGGGAGTCAAGGGCTATCCAGCCTTAATACCAGTTTTTAATATTATTTTATTCTCCTCATTTTAGGCATGACTTGTATAAAAACCAATACAGAGCTATGTTTGTCATGAACTGTAAAGTGGTGGAGGATGAAGTGCTAAAATATGAGCCAGTTGGAAAGAAGAAAAAGAAGGAGCAAAAAGGAAAATTAGTACAATGCAACAAAGACAGTGACAGTTTGACATCAGTTAGTGATGGTACAACCTCAGAACATTACCATCCTGTTGCTTGTACGGAATGCAGCTCAGAGGTTGCTGTTTATGACAGTGATGAGGTTTATCATTTCTTTAATGTTCTAGCAAGTCACGCTTGATCACTAATAAAATTAATACGCTACTGAATAAAAGAGACTGGACATTTTTTGCATATGTAGCAAATTCAGGCACACCCCTCCCCCCCACCCCCTCATCTTGATTATATCACCAAACCTAAGAGGTTTGCACTATTTCATTCCTGAGTCTTTTATTTTATTTACTTTATTTTTCATTTTATGTTTGTTATAGTACAAGCACTGGATTTGATGATTACCGTAGGTCCAAAGCACTTTTGAAGCGACTAGGCGTAAGCAATCTATTGCAAACTTTAAAATGTCAGTTCTGAAGGCAAAATCAAGAGCGGGACCTGTTATAATTTGGCCCATGATTTCTTCTTCCTGGCCTAACAGCCTGTTCCAATGTTCTCCTATTATGTTTGAGAGCTGTTTGTTTCATTTTTTCCTCAGTAGTTTTTCAGTTTTACTTCAACATGGAAGACCTCAAAGTTTTTTTTGTTATTCAAATGTCCCAACCACTGGAAGAAAAGAACCCTTTGCTTTAACAGCCTGACAATAAGGTGACATCACTGCTGATATCCCTTAGTATGTGTATATGCTCCCAACATTAAATTTTATTTACAGCAAGATTTGTTGAAAGCTTGAAGTAGCCAATTTTAAGCATTACTTTTTTGTTTTTTCCCATTGCTTGACTTTGCTGAAGCAAAAAAAGCATCTTTTTTGTGGTTTTTGTGCTCTTGGATTACCACCAAAAAAAAAAATAATAATTTGAAGTGAAGTATTCACGAGTCATCATCGAAAACTTTTAATCCTTTATTCAACCTCGTTCCCAGGGTCTCTCTTCTCTGCTGCCATTGTCTATTCTGAACGACAATGGCGGCAGAGAAGAGAGACCCTGGGAAGGAGGTTGAAGCTTCGCCCTCAAGGGCCACGGGTCAATAGCCCATTCGGCTTCGCCTCTTGGGCTATTGACACGTGGCCCTTGAGGGCGAAGGGTCTAATAATATTGTTTTAGTATCACATAACTAGTCGGACAGAAAAGGCAATAATAACGTTAGCAAATGCAAGTTAAAGAAATATTTATTTGGGAATAAAATGAAAGAAAGCGTCACGCTTTTCGCTACTCAAGGACTATTAATAATAGCCCTTATAGTAGCGTAGCCAATCAAAATGCAGGATTTGCATTAGTCCACTAGTTGGGTGATACTAATCAGTGATAGATAAGAGATGAAGTCAAAATGTGTGTTTGATTGCGTGCTACCCATGTGTTGCTTCTGCTTAACCATTTCAAATGTTTTCATGTATTTTACTAACAAGTACCGGTAATCACATGATTTTTCTTGTGCAATTTGGAATAAATAAGAACTCTTAAATTTTTTCAAGGCCTTCAAATTGCACCGGCCCTAAGGACTTGTGCAATTTTGTTCGTCCTTGAAAAAAATTACTTGTGCTTACTCATTCCAAATTGCACTCTAAATCATGTGATTACCTATACTGATCCATACTAATAACATACATGAAATATATACAGTTAGAGTTTTCAGGTAAAACACCTAGTGCAGACAAAAATTAATTAAGTGCAGAAAGTAATAGTAATAGAAATCAGAGGAAAACTCGAGCATTATAATATAAACGTAATTCGGGCTGAATATTGGTCGTTATGGGATTAGGAATTCACCTATCACTGTTACAGAAGCTATACGTCAACATCTTAGTATTCAATTTTCACTTCCTTATAAAATTAGTGATTTTCAAAAAAGCAGATTTTATTATTTCTTGTCCTTATAAGAGCTGAAGAATATTTCCTTAATTTTTCGCTACATTACACCAATTTTTCAACTATCTTTAATTGTGATGGCAGAGTTTACAAAGATGAGTGAAAAATGCTGTTTGGTGATACAGTGTTGTTCTTAGAGTGGTCCATGGTCAATCTTTGCAAAAAATGCTTTGTGCCACCTTACCCTAAAACGACTTTACAGTGAAAGATTGCACAACAAAATTATTTTCAAGTGCTAGTGTTAGTATGCGTTTGTCTTCACAATTCAACGTAATCGTTGTTTTTTCTCACTGTGAAATTGTCCTCATCGATATACCCAACTTTGGGGTATTTTGTCGCGAAAAGCTTGTTGTAGGAATCGTCAAGACGTGCGAGTTCCTCTTCCGTTAAGCCATCCTTGAAAAAATAAGGAAATAAAGAAAATACATATTAAGCGAAATTTGTCTCAACAGACAAGAGAGATTGCTTGAAATAGTCATGAGTAAAATAAACCTGTACTAAAAAAAAGGGGAAAAAAAAAAGGCACAGTTAGCAGAGCGAGGTTTTGATCCTCGGACCTCTGGGTTATGGGCCCAGCACGCTTCCACTGCGCCACTCTGCTCCACTAATTCAAAAGCTGCATACTTTGTGATTTTACCTACAATGATGTTGTAATTTCTTAGCGTTTGCCATGAGTTTGTTAGTAAGTGTGTTTTTACTAACCAAATCGTCGTTTAGATCCTCCTCTTCCATGGACCACTTTGCCATTGCTCTTGATGCATCCTTACCAGCAAAACCATGATACTTTCCACCGGGGCCATAAACTCCTGCAAGGTAGAGTACACGTATTAAAAGAATGTCGCGCGTTACTGATGTCCCTTTGCTTGGTATTCCATGCCTGACCACCCAGTCAGAGATCCTTCCAAACATACAAGTTTATACAGAAAATTAATTTGGAATATTCTTACTTTTTGCTTCCGAAACGTCGAAGACAATTCCCTTTATTGCAAGGTAAATGGGAAGAGACGGCTGAAATAAACAACATCAACAAAATTAAAACTAAGTCACGCGAGACGAAGAAACTTTAAAATGTTTATACAAAACTTTGAGATTTCCCTAGATGTACCCAAACACAGTAAGAATCAAGGTACCAAACGATCATTTTTCCGTATCCGAATAATTAAAGCGGCTGAAACAAAAGTTTTTCAGAGCAATTCTCTAAAGTAGTCACAAGTTGATACAATTTTCGAATTTCAACTTTTCACCTTAAAACCTGAGCTGAAACCCCTCCATATTTAAAACGCTTTTTTCGAGGTACAAATTAATGATTTTTCGTTTTCTTAAATTTAATAGTTGCAGTTGAAGACGGGTGGCTCTCGATAAAAAGTAGTAAATTGTATTGTAAACAACACCTACGTCTTCTCCATTGTAATTTGCCAACTCTTCCTTTGTAAATAACCTGTTCCCGTTCTCCCAGTCACCGTCGGTTTGTTCAGAAAACGGAGAGTGATTGTCAACACTTTCCACAGTAACATCTAATGCCGTGAAACCAACAGCTAGAGAAGAAAAAACGAGGGCAAAAGTTGCGAAATATTTTTCCATTTTGAAAAGTTGCGAGGAGGGCTAAAAAATGTGCGTGACACTTACAAAGGAAGTGAATTGGAGTTTGTCATGTGACCGGAAATAAAACTTTCCCGCCTTTTTCATAAATTCTGCGCGACTGCAGCCCCGCTATGAAAACTTAAAAAACATTGAATTTCATTCTAAACTGTTGGTTTTAAAGGTCAGCTATTAATTCTGTGGTCCGAAAGTTTCATCAGAAGAACACAAGGGCGTGAATTTGGCCATAAGAACACTTGAATTTAGCCGTTTTGCCATTTCTTTCCTACAACTTGTTCGAGTACAAGGTGAGTTTGAGCCGCACAGAAACTGAGTTCAAAGTTTGTTACATTTAATTCTTCGGTCCGGGAAGGTCCAGACTGGAAAATTTTGAATTACTCGGAAACAATCCATTTGTCGTTAATAAGGTCGCCTTCTTATGAGACTACTGCTAAAAACTTTTCTTATCTTTGGGCAAATAATTAAGTTGAAATTATTTTTTCGTAACAGACCATTTAAAACATAAAAGATGGTAAGGATCAAACAAACAAAGGAGAAGCACCAAACAGGCTTAAATTACAGATTTGCTGCTAAATCTTTCCTGCTTTCAAAGAAGACGTTATTGGAGGCTGAAGACATTAATCTACTGCAAATCTCACCTTTGAAAATAACCGCCCTTCCAATTACAACTCGTCCTATTAAGAAGATACGAAGATACCGTGCAGGAAAGCTGGCTTTGCAAGAGATTCGCAGATATCAAAAAAGCACGCAGCTACTAATCTGCAAGTTGGCCTTTCAGCGCCTGGTCCGTGAAATATCCCAAGATTTTGCTCCTGGCTTCAGAGTTCAGCCCTCTGCTTTGCTAGCTCTCCAAGAGGCCACCGAATCTTACATCGTGGGAGTTTTTGAGGACGTAAATCTATGTGCTCTCCATGCAAAAAGAGTCACCATTATGCCTCGAGATTTGCAACTGGCTCTTAGAATCAGAGGGGAAGGGAGATTGCTTCATCACTAAGACAAGTTCGTTAAGTGAACCTTTTGTGTTTCATTCAATAAGTTAAATCAACGGAAATAAATTTAGTCTTTGGTTTTCAATGGACTGAAAGAAATCATTTTTAAATCAAAGAGCTGTTTAGCTCTGACGTTTTTAAATCGACGGACGGGAACCTAAAAGCAGATGTTTGAATTTTGAGCCATGATTTCGCCCAAATTTTAAATTGATTGTCTACGTAAGAGTGAAGATAATCGGCAATTCAAATTTGGTATCTTCAGGCGTCCCAAATAGACGCTGTTTCATTTCGCCAAATTCAGTTTGGAAATTACTTTGAGTGTTCCGGAAACATTAATTCATCTATTTTTCGCGACAATTCACAGTTGTTGTTTTTTCGTGCATTTATTTATCAACGTGATGCACATTTAATAAAGTTATTATTGATACAAGTGCTGCGTTTTGTCAACCCAGCAAAATGATTTAAAGGTGAATATCAGATTGCAATGACTTCAGTTGTGCTGGAAATTCTTATAGATCGCAAGGTTTTGCAGTACACTTTTTTCGCAAGTGGCGCTATACCCTACGGTAAACGACCTTTTTCGCATATAGTTCCGGGAAGTCGGCTTCCCAAGCGGGAGCTTTATCACTTGACTACCGACGACTGACTACCAAACGTAAAGAAATTAGAAAGTTGTAGCGAGGACAACGGCTACGTGAACTTCAACATCACTTCAAAATATAGCTTAGCGTTATCATATAAATATTTCGCGATTATTCCGTCTTGTTCACCTTGAACAATAGGGTTACATAGCTTGGTAGCCTATTGACGGAAGGTGAAGGAAGATAAGAACAAGAATTGCCATTGCCAAACTCGTTTCACTGTCATGCAACAAAGAAATAAATTCGAAACCGTTCAATGAAAAAGGCCAAGAAGTTGGAATGTTGTAGGAAACAAATATTTAAACTGCGGTACATCGTTTCTGAGTTATTTGTCAAAGCGTTTCGCGCAACTTTTTTGAGAGTTGTGTGGAGACGCCCAATCTCGTACCCACGGCTTTTCCCTGCCGAGAGTAGGAAAAGCCCTGTGAACGAGGTTGTGGAGACGCCATATTGGTGGTCAAAGTGGTCCTCCAATATGGCGCCCGGTAATCAACAAAAACATCTGGAGTTCACTTTGCGATGACAAAGCTTACGTTTCGCTCATAAGATGAAATACATGTGTATGAACACATCTCCTAATGAACTGGAAAGGCTCAAACTTCTGAGATTCATAGGTATAGACATTTGTTTTCAACCAAATCAGCTTTGTATCATGGTGTCGCGCAACGTGACAATTCGAAATTCAAAATGATGTATTTTCCAAACGAAAGACTTCAACAACCTCGTAGAGATAAAAATTCAGAAGATCTCGCGATTTTGATTTTAGAATTTATCGACGTCACTGTGGAAAAAAAAACCATCTGTAAACACAAGACTCTGCTAACTAATGGCCTGAAGCGTGATCTGAAAAAGAAGATTGCGAAAACTATGGTATGGAGTGCAATCGTTTATGGCAAT
>NC_090894.1:8520917-8579376 GCF_036669925.1 Montipora capricornis
CATGTTGTGTAACATGAAACACGATATGAAAGTTATGAAAAACAAATCATGATAATGATGAAATGGTATATGAAATGAATCATATATGAACTGCGGATATGAAATCAAGTAAAGCTATGATCTTCGCATAGCTTTACTTGATTTCATATCCTCACATGTGAAAGATAAACATGATATGTTCACTGCGCGCGATGAAGGTATGATTTTTTAGTAAAAGGAGAAATCCTGATATTTCATCAATATTTATATAATAAATTCCACTTAACTGTTTGTTAACATGCATGCAAAGTAGATTGTGATGTCAAATCAGGAATAGACCCACTTCCCTTCTGACTCGATCGTGAACGAAAGATGCTTGGTATTTCGAATAGGTGCAAGGATTGATTTTAGCGAAAAAAATATTTTGGGATGAGGGGCACTTTAAATCCGTATTAATGAGCTAACGCAAGACAACACTGCAATTGGGAAAAAAGCAATGGAAGAGATGGAGGTTGATTTCGTGTGGAGCCGGGGAACTAGTCACGTCATGAGATTAAATTCTGGTCATGAATCATTTGAACAGTAACTTACAGTGCAGTATGGGTAATTACCAAATAATGTTTATTTAATAACAAGTAAAATTCCATGGTGAAAAACGCATGTTATTTAACAAACCCCATGTTTAGAGGCTAGTGCAGAAATCTGGCTAACCATATTGGTTGCTTAAGTTCGTATATACTCCTTCCGAGCCTGTGCAAACAAACTCCCCCCTCCCCTCCCCCACCCTTTAAAACAAAGAAACTAAGCAAAAAAAATCATACAACTCCGTTCCCTCTTTCCACCTTAGAAATTTAACATTTTGCAAAAGTCATTTATAATGTAATCACACCCCAACGAAAACACATCATATAAATGCTTAATCATAACTAGATTTGAGAGGAGATATTAATCTGTCAATGAGACGGGCATACTCGGAAAAAAAACGAGTGCTCCTAACAGCAGTCGAACCCACGACCAGCTTCCCATTACTACTAGTTCAGCATGATGCTCTACGACTCAGGAATACTCGGAAAACTCCGAGTGCTATTTTGGAAGATTCGAACCTACGATTTTTCATCCGATCACTAGTTCGGATGTTCTACCATGCCACTGAGCTACTGGAGACTTGTGGGAGTTGGACTATTAATTAAGACTAAGTTTAAGAGATAATCGCCCTGCATACTGCTCGGGACTGAAATGTTAAATGGTGACATATAGAGTGTTTCCACCTGACGTCATGGAGGTCATGTTGGACGTTCGAAACAAAGAAACAGCGGCCATGTTGGACGAGTGAAATATTCTTTTCGGAATTGAACTCCATTTTTATGCAAATTCTTCCTTTTGTTTTAGTATGCAAATATTGCTGCTGGTCACATGAGCGAAAACACTCTATACTGAGCAATGATAAGAAATGTGGTGGAAGGTTTTTTAGCCCGGTAAACGAATCTGTCAGTGACACGGGAATACCGTTGAACTACAACTAACCAGAACTATCACAATCGTAACTATTACAAAATTCTAGAATCTGAATGGTTCTGTGAGCGCCTATTTGTCGTGTAATTGACGTGGGATCACGTGGGTGTTTGAATTACAGGTATACATTTGCATAGCTGTGATTGGACACCTACACCATTTACGCGTCAATCACATGCACTTGGATGGGGTCTTTCTTGCTGTTTTCCCACTGTTTGCAAAACAGATTGAAAAAAATTTAACTTTTTCGCACAAAAAGGTATTCAAAGACTTTTTATCCTCAAATTTTGTTCTAGTTACGAGTAGTCAAGTAGTAATTGAACCTCGCTTCCTTTAAACTTTCTTACCCACCTTTTCTATTAGGAAAGGCTTACAGCACCTTGAGAACGTTTCGTTGCGCGGTTTCGTCTACTCTAGAGGCAGTTGGTGGGCTCAGTATTGGGTCACATCCTCTTGTCGCGAGATTCATGAAGGGCGTTTTTGTGTGCAAGCCTCCACAGCGTAATTACTCCTCCATTTGGGATGTTACTTTGGTTACAAGTTATTTATAGACTCTTGCATCATCAGAGTTGTTATCGCTTAACGGAGCAGACTCTTAAGACAGTTTCGCTTCTAGCAGTCAATTCATCTGTTGGACTTGAATCACGTGTCCTCTTCAGATAACCAGATTGTTTTCGTTATTCTAGAGCGAGTCAAGACGACACGCCCTGGGAAAGCTCAGCTAAGGATTTCTATTCCTAGTTGTCCACAGGATTCTCGTCGGTGTCCCTGTTTGCATGTAAAACAATATATTGAGAAGACCAAGCACTTAAGGTCTTGTGACAGGTTGTTTATTTCATATTGTAAACCATAAACCATACAAATCAGTAGGTTCTAGCACTATTGCCAGGTGGCTGAAGAGGGTTCTTAATCCTGGGAATATCGATACTTCTGTAATATCTAAGGCCTTATTCAAAGGTGCAAAGGTCCCAGACATTATGAAGCTAGCTGACTGGTCTAGACCATATACATTTAACAAGTACTACTACAAGCCTATTGTGGCGTCAGATATTTCCTCTGTCAGCAAACTTTCCGTTGCGTAGTATGGGTCTCGGCGGTTATTAAAAGGAATTGTGCTAGTAGTCTACTGGTTTTCTTTGTGTTACTTTCTAGTGGTATTGATATCGGGCTTTGAACACGCATGATAAGGGCATAATGTGGAGTATGGCGAAAAAGAATTTGAATTTAGACGGGAGGTGTACTTACCTTGAAGGATAATTGTAATTCTCTGAGCCATACGGAGCATTATGACATTTTTCGTTACCCATCCTGTCCTTGTTCTTATTATAGTGTTAAGACCCTCCGCTCCCTTTGTGAATGTCAAATGTCTTGTTTTTTCACTCAAGAAGAAGACGCCTGACCATGCTGAACAGTGATTTATATACCTTTGAATCTGCATAACAATGGTTTTTTTTGGAACGTGGGCGATATGAGCGTGCGCAAGGAAGTACACATGATAAGTTTATAATGTTCCGTATTGCTCAGAGAATTACAATTATCCTTCAAGGTAAGTGTACCTCTCGTCTAATTTAACATTTTAATAAAAAAAATCGAAGATCTAAACCATACATCCATGTCCAAATCACCTTCATATAACAATTTGCAGTGCACACTATTTTAGAATTATAGACAATAACCTATTTTTAAATGTTTGGTTTTAATAAACTGCTGTAGTGTTAAGGCCCTAGCAAGCGGCTTCAATGTCCGTTCGATTTTGTTCAACGATGTTGACTGTTGGGGTGGGGTGGGCAAACGGTTTCATCACATCATCAACATGTGATTTAACAAAACTTCACGAGAGGACTGGTATTCAGTCCCAGGCTGTAGCCGCGGTTGTTACTATGGACACGGACATGGAGACCGATTAGTGCGCACGCGCATACCCAAAAATGTTAAAAGAGAGGGGCAAACGGCTTCAATTTCATTCGACGCTCGCGATCACGAAGGAAATGTTGAATGATTGTTGAAGCAAACTTTTAACGCTTTTAATCTTCAACTTTGATTCAACATGTTGCAATTTGGTTGAAAGTGGGGAGGGAGTGGAGGAGGAAGGAACGCAAATGGTTTCAACATCGCTGTTAAACAAAATCGAACGGAAAATGTTGAAGGCTTTAGAACGGTATTGTAGAGGGAATGTGTCGTCAAATTAATGCGCGAAGGTTTTGCAGCCTAACTAAACTTAATCTATTTTTTAAATAAGTGATCAGTCTCATCCCGTGAGGTTTCCTTTAAAGGTCACCAAGTTAGAGAAATGATGGCCTAAGTAAAATTCCACTTTTGGTAAAACATCGATCTGACGAGTTACAAGAAAAAAGGTTGAATCGTACCTCACTAAAAGGGTTTTTGCCATTAAACATAATTAATAAATTAATTAAGGGAACATAGTTGGATCTGAATGTTGCTAATTGACCACTCCTCAAAAAGGCTTTTCAAGGCCAATGAAACATATCAATCATCCAACAGAAAAGAATAACTTAAGGAATCCCAACTGGACGGATTAAATTAGGCAAGCGCCCTATCCACTTGGCTGCTGAGTATATCGAGACAAAGCAACTGATTTAAGTACATACACTATTAAGCCAATGCAAAACAAAACAGAACATGGCATCCTTTGAAGAACGAAGCACATAACAATACATAGCTATTCATGGGCAAATATGACGTGTATTCTATAATCTAGCCCAGGGTATAAATAAAGAAACAAATGGCAAAACCCTTCTTAAGTGAAACCTTCCTCATTAAGTTTACTCCAATTACTTGAAATTTTCTGTTCAATGTTATCCAGTGCACAAAAACGTCACATAAATATGTTTTACCCATTCAAGTACGGTACCGGGGTCATATGTTACTGTTTGCTAAACGTGACTGCACTATCTCTCCACAATCATTGCCTGTTACACCAAACATGTTCCTAGAAAGATCTATCTGTAAATTGTGCTCCACACAACTGCACATCTGGAATGACTTGTTGAAACACCATTTCCATCTGTCTGGAAATAATGTTATCGAATATTACAGAATATTAAGTCAGAAAAATCAGCTACAAATAACAAAATATTTCAGCTGCAATCACAACTGACACAAATATTTTTCCCCAACATTTGCTTATTTAATAAAATCAATCAGTGGCCATTTACAAATAAGTTATTAAAAATTATCAAGAATCATTAAGAACCCTGCTGTTATTCCTAGGTCCACGCCAAGGCCTGCCACTATTTTCATTATATGTTATTTTTTTATTATGTTATACACTTACTGTTGGACTGCCATCTCCATCCTCTTCAAAACTCTCACCAAAAAAAAGCTTAAACAGATACATGTCGCCACCTGCGACTCAGTAAAAGTTGAAATTATTCATAAATTGTAACTTTTTTTGTATTACAAATCTCTGCTATGAACATGGTTACTACAGGCACAGGAATTGATTTCCTGACTTTTCCCTGTCAAATGTAAATATTCCTTTACCAACTGACTTAAAACAATAATAAAATTTACAAATTAGTCCTCTTAATGACCTCCAACCTCCCCTCCTCTCTGTTTTACATACCTTGACGATGACAGCTCGCACTCTTGTTGGACCTAATGGGCTAACTCAATGTTGTACCTAATTCAAATCTCCAGGGATTTAAAGATTCTTTGTGTATTGTGTATTGTACTTGCGTGAAAATGTAGCATTCATATTTAAATAATATGGAAATAACTGGAACAAAAATGGGTTTGAATTGGGTACACTTGGGGGAGGGGTGACAAATAATATTATTATGTAATTGTAAATAAAGTTTATTGGATTATAAACTTGTTCTTGTTGTCCTTGAAGGCAGAAAAAATAATTTCCTAACATTATTTTTTCAGTATACTGTTCAGTTTACATCTCTCTATGTTAAACAATACTCTGGTAAGCCTTAAAAAAACATCTCACACATAAATCAAAAGCATTGATCCAGTGAGCATGCGCACAGGCCTCAACGAGCAGGGCACCTGTCGAAGCACCAATGATCTAACCCAATGATCAAACCCTTATACAGGTGTCACGAAATTTCTTTTTTCTCGTTCCGCATTAATTATGTATAGTCTCCGTTGGTTTTTTTTTTCTTTTTCTTTTTTTCTTCCTGTTCTCTTCACAAGTTCCATAGTTCAGTGTTTTTAATTATTCGTATTTCATAACGGTGTTAATGAACTAGTGTTGTTGTACCATTCCTGGTAGAAAAAAAGTCTCACGTTGTAAGCTTAATTAATGTACAGTAATAGTATAAATTCTTGTAACCTTGAGATTCGGTTTGTTTCGTTGGGCAGAAAGTTTGCAGTTGAGAAAAGAAAGAGCAGTCGAAAGAATTTGGAAAAGGAAAGTATCACTGCTACGAGTCAATAGTAGAAGCCGGCCGGAAATTCAACGACAAAACTCCCTTTGTCATCAGCGGGAAGAAAAGAGAAGAAACGGTCAGATTGAGAGAGATGCGATAACTTAGAAGGAACTAAGAGCCAGAGGAGAAGTAGGCGCTGAGATATAGAGAAGTCGTCGTGGAAACCGATGTTAGTCTGTTGGAAAACTGGACAGCTGGATTTGCTTGTAAAGAACTGAACTGGGTTTGCTAGTAAAGAACTGAACTTATCGACTGTAAATATTAGAGTAAAGCTATTTTAATTTGTAAATTTAGTATTATCGTTTAAGTTAAGTTGGAAAATAGATAATTATTTATTTAGTTAAGTATATTAAGGTTTATTACACTAGTTTAACTCTTTTTTGGTTAGTTCGTTTTCCTTGTTTTAAATCCTGCAATTGTATATTCTTAAGTTCCTTAGGCCATTTCTGCTTAATTATATATAAATTATTTAAACCCTGTTATTGCTTCTTTTATGCTGTGTTGCGAGTTTGTGGAAAGGGGTGTGAGGTACGTTGTTTTACTTTAGTTTTCTCCTGTTCCCTCCTCGCAATCTTGCGAGACCCAGGGGATCGCGAACCGTCACAACAGGCACACAGATGAACAAGGGAACGTAAAACAAGAAAACGTTTGAGTCAATGAGGGTTAATTGAAGGAGAAGGGCCTGCATGGAATCTTTGACTGTCAGAGCACAGTCTGGCCTCTCATCAATATCGCAGGGGTTGGATTCCTGAACTTGCGTAAAAGAATTGGTTGAATTTCCTGTTAGCTGTTTTATTTCCTTGTGGGTATCCACTGGATAGCCTGCTTAGAGCTCGACTGAGTATGCTGCATTTTTCTCACGCCATACATCTGGTTCCAGTAACGGCTGATTAATTGTGAAGGAAACTGATCTGAGGGCAAGTGACCAAACACTTCTTGGGGGCATTTTTAAGAAGAGAGAAGCATTGTAATCGTCTTTCCTTCCTTGTGCATGTCTAATATGAACTCTATCAAAATGACCTTGTTTTGATAAAAACCTTGGTCCATACTTTTTAACCCGTTGTAATTGACATCAACGTGGTTAAGTCACCATCAGCCAGGCCATTTGATTTGCCTTGCGGCACACAACTGAAATAAAGCCTATTCAAATATTATAATTCGTTCTTCATATAGTGGATGAATAGTGACCAGTTGAGATGTTACTATTAGTGTTAAAATTTTGGGTATTAAAAAACTTCATTCACTTAGTGTCTCTTGACGACAATGTGCCACACACTGAGCTAACCATACTGACCCGGATTTGCCATTTGTTCTTATGATCTCTGTGAAATGTCCTCCTGATTGCCAAAGGATTATATTCCCTTCTTCAAATGCAGACACCATACGTGGACCCTGTGCCTCAAGCTCACACATTGCTACCTTGTGCGAACTTCTCTTGCAGCTTAGCAGCTGTACCATGTGAAGGAATATCAAAGACCATGATTTTGCCCTCGGATGTCCCTTGAAAGTGACAGTATTGGGCTAATGAGGTAACGAAAATCTTGTAAGACACAAACAACATGTTGTGTCTGTGTAGGATTTTTTGGGGGCCAGATGATGACCTGGCAATAGCGAAGTCATTTCGAAATGGTCTGGTGACACTCAAAACCCAGAAATTCTTTCACTTGGTCTTGCACATTGACTGTCTTCCAAGACACAATAGCAGCTGGAGAGAACGGTAGCCTCGCAGCTCCTACAAGGTCTCACCTGATTGGAGACCACCCTTGAGGTTTAACAAAAGAACAAATAACAGAAACAATGGCCCTTTTGTTTTAGGCCTAGGGTAACAGAAACAATGGCCCTTTTGTTTTAGACCTAGGGTCCATTGTTTCTGTTATTTGTTCTTTTGTTAAACCTCAAGGGTGGTCTCCAATCAGGTGAGACCTTGTAAGAGCTGCGAGGTGACCCGGAGAGAAGAGCAAGGGGACACTGCAATCATGACATTGACACTTATAAAAATCAATGTGCATCCAATTATGTGCATTTCATGACATATTTGGTTATCAGCACAACAAAATATGTGTAAGGCCAACTCTGTTGTTTCTCTTGGAAGGTGTCATCAACTGTCACGGAAAACATGGATTTTAGGCTTGCTTTGCAGCCAGCAAAACAGTGAGTTTAATCTGCTTACCAACACAAATGTACTTGTCTCCTACAGCACTATGACCTCTGGATAAAATGTGAATACACTCAAAAAATAATTATTGATTTCTTAAGTAAGCCTTACTTTTGAGTAAATAAACAAAGACTGAAATAAATGTACATTTGTGGCTTTGCGGCTTGGTCGGTGGAGTATTGAGCCGCATAGCAGAGGTCATGGGCTCGACTCCTGTTGAGTTCGCCTGAATTTTTCAGGTGTCTATGATAGACACCTGATTGATAGACACTGATAGACACCTGGATTGTGCGTGGATCACTCTTCTCTTAAAATTGTTTAAGCAAAAACTATCTGACTGCTAATCATCAAAGCTGCGACGGTTATTGCTTGTTTACAAAAATGAAAAATGCATATCCGAATAACAGCAAAAACTATCTGACTGCTAATCATCAAAGCTGCGACGCTTATTGCTTGTTTACAAAAATGAAAAATGCATATCCGAATAACAGACCTCCTTCCTGCGATTCTCCACGGGTTTGCCAAAATCAAGATAAAGATAAAGATCTGATCTGCTAATCGCCCTTTCTCGCAGTAGGAGACTGAATTATGAAGGGCGCAGCTCAACGAGGTCGGACCGAAGGAGCTGTGCTGCTGGCTAAGCCACTCGGCCTCTGACCATGACCCATGTATGACCTCGGAGCACAGCACCACAGCCTGATGGAATAGGCCGGGAGTCAATTTTGAGGAGGGAGGAAAACCGAAGTACCCGGAGAAAAACCCTCGGAGTCAGATTTAGATCAACTGAAACTCAGCCCACATACGACCCAAGGCCAGAGCTGAACCCGGGTCACAGAGGTGGGAGGCACGGTTGATGACCACTAAACCACCTTGACTCCCCGTAATGAATCCATCGCAATGAATCTATCGGTTTCAAACATCTACATAGAACACAAAATCAGCATTTGTGAGGCTAAACGATTGAGACGCTGAAGTACAAAAGTAAGTAACTACAAGAATTTGTACTTATTTAATCACATAACACTTTTAAATAAAAACTTCTTTCAACTTGCACATGGTGTATGTGCTAGAACTAAACTCCAATACACTGTGCATTAACACTTTGCTTGACTCGTAGGAGTGAGACGTAACAGATTTTACTCTGTCTAATGCCGAACGAATACTGGTCACCTGGGGGCCGCCTGACAAGTGAATGGGTTAACCAGTCAAAAACTACGTCCCCTCCATTAACCCATTAGGGTGCTTTAGCAACGACGACGGGAACGACAACGAGAACGTCATCTCAAAACATGAATTCTCATTATTGTAATCACTTCACGACTATTCCAAGTTTTTTTAATATGACAAAGGTGTAGCAGTTCCTCAGGAATGAAACTGTTATGAGCGGTGCTTCATTTAGTGGAGAAAATTAAAATTTATCCTCAAGTGCTGACGTTCTAGATAAAACGTCAAATTTAGCTACTTCACGTTGTTGTTTTGCTGACGACGGCAAAGAAATGAACAAAAGTGAAAAACGCATGTGTTGGGCGTGCAAAGCCATTGTTTTTCCCACTAAGTATGTAAATTTGTTACGTTCTCGTTGCCGTCGCCGTTGTCTTTGCTAACGCTCTTTGACTACTGAGAGTGAGACTTAAAAGATTTTACTTTACTCCTCAACTGGGGGTGTCCTGGGGCACCTGAGGAGCGAATGGGTTAACCAGTCAAAAACTACGTCCCCTCCCTTAACCCATTAACTCTTGGGAGTGAGACTTGACAGATTTTATTCTGTCTAATGCCAGACGATTTTACTTGTCAACCGGGGGCATCCTGAGGGGCATGAGGAGTGAATGCGTTAACAGCCCATCTAAAAATGATTATCATGCCTCCTTCCATGTAGACCTAATTATGTGCATTTTTGGACATAGGTATCTGTAACAACATACAGTTGAACCAGTATTAAGTGCGGCAGGTACAAAACACAGGTCACAGGTCCAGGTCAGAGGTTATTGTTTTACCGATACAGAAAGTATCCTAAACATTTATTAAGGCTAACCTTAGGCCTATTAAGGACTAATTAGGCCTAATGTTAGCATGTTAGCAATGGTTAGGGTTGTTTCTGTATTGGTAAAACTATGACCTGTGACTTTAGGACCTGTGACCTGTTTTTTGTACCTGCCCCATTAAGCAGTACCTTATTAAGCAGTCACCCTCTATAAAGTAGTCAGTTTTCAAAGTACAAGGAGGGGTTACGTTTTTACAAACGCTGCCCGTGTAGCACTTTATACCTCAACAGACTTAACTAATTAGAGTGTAATGAGGAGTGCTAGTTTTGTACTCCATTTGAACCATTTGAACCATGTGAGCGTTAGCCCTACTGATGGAAATGGGCCCACACAAGGACAGAGGAAAAACTCTGACCAGGGGCCCGTTTCTCGAAAGTCCCGAAACTTTACGGGCTGTTTTCGGGTGTCACAATTCCCTTTTTATCTCAAGAACGGAAAGGGTTTAAGTCGTCAAACTTCGCAGTCATTTATCTTTTTATTACCTTTAAAACATGTTAAAAGATTGACTTTCCAAAACGAGCGGTTGGTAGTTTCACAAATGGCCTTTCGGGCGCGATAAGTTTTCGGGACTTTCGAGAAACAGGCCCCAGGGTGGGAATTGAACCTACGACTTTCGGGTTCTCATTACACTCTAATCAGTTACGTTTTCAAAGTACATTTGAAAGCGGTCACCTCTATTAAGCGTCGCGGTCACCATTTCGAAGTCCCAACAGGACTTTTTTTCTATTTTCTTGACCTGCATTAAAGGTCACACGGTGTCAACTACTTGTTTGTACAGTTTCAGATAATGTAAACACACGAGGTACAACAATATTGATTTCCTTTAAAACGCCAGAAACGAATGTTTCCACTGGAGATTGAATTCTTCTTTCATTAATTTTTGGTTGAGCCAATGGGCCATTTTCAAAATCTCAATATTCAGCTTGATAGTGAGGCCGAGAGGACAAAACTTGCAATGAATGTGAACGATATTAGCATATCATCCATTTTCTTTTGTCTTTCTCCTCTAAACCTCTTTTTCAAGCTGAATTTTAATACATATCGAAAGCGGCCTATTGCGTGAGATGGTTGTCCCCTTGAAAACAATATTCACAGGTCAATTTGTCGGGCTGATTTAAAATGAAACAAATGTACATTTGAAATGCAGGTTATGGACCACAAAACGGAGAAGTGATCCTCGCAAAGTGGAAGATTTAAGCAACTGCCACGCGTGAAAGTCGCGATTGGTTTAGGTTTCCATTTTCATTGAATTGGTTGATAAACTGGCACGCGATTTTTAAAATAATCATAACCATTACAATTTTCTCAAATTTGATTGGCGCATCAATTGCTTTATTTTCCACTGATTATTGTGTACGTTAAAACAAGTTCCTTTGTTTCATCTTTTTGTCCGTATTTTTGGCCTTGACCCACCTTTTTTTCGAGAAGATCCTTCGATTAAATTAAGCGCAACTAATCAAACCCGTGGAAAGTGAAAACAAAAGATTGTGCAGGGTCACGGTCAATTTAACATCGATTGCAACAGCATTGTTCTCGCTTTTGAAAGTTCTAAGGTTTCATAACTAGTCCCTCGATTAATTATGGTTGAGATCAGGCAGTAAAATCGGATAGTTGGCTGTAGTCAGATACCTGAAATCGGACAGTTACATCAGCCAATCATATTAAATGCACTCAGCTTAATCAACCAATCACAGAATCTATCACGATAGCCATAGCAACAACCACTAAACCTACCAAACTGGGGATTTTCCAAAATGGACAAATTTGTAACATTAGACAGTGAAAAAGGAATGCATTAATTTTGTTTTCTCGGAAATTGTAATGGTTATGATTCATTGGGAACAGGACTTCGTGTCGTCCAATTTGGTCGTTAATCATACTCGTGATTAAACAAATTGGACTCCCGCTACGCGGTCGTCCGATTTTGTTAATCTGCACTGGTATGATTACAGAGCAAATTGGACTTCACTCAGTCCTATTACCATTATTAATCACTAAGCGTAGCAATTAAAAAAAAAGTAAAAAGTCTCCGCTTACGAGCCAGAAGGCTCATCAGGGCGGCGCTTAGCTCCGGCTTCTGTAGCATGAAGTGACTAGGAGTATTTGTACTCCCCCTGGATGGGATGCTAGTCTATCGCAGTGTTACCCCCAGCATTACGCCGGTACCCATTTATACACCTGGGTGGAGAGAGGCACCGTGAAAGTAAAGTGTCTTGCCCAAGAACACAACATAATGTCCCCTGCCAGGCCCCGAACCCGGACCACTCGATCTGGAGTCGAGCGCACTAACCATGAGGCCACCGTGCCTCCCAAGCGTGGCAATTGTAATCACGTAATTACTTTCGACAGTCATTTGAAAACTGCTCTATCTCACACCAAAACGCAAAGCCAGTTAAAACCTGCTCACAGGCAATTTTCCTGCTCTTAAAGGCCAACTACATGAATTCGTTTTGCACTCAATGCGCTATTCTTACGATTGGTTTCGGTTAATTCAAGTTTCCTCGAAATCTTTCGTGTTGGCGATTAGAAGTTAGGAACTTTAAGTTCTACGACGGCGACGTCGACAAGGTCTCTTTAAAATATAAGTTTGCACTATCGTTAGGCTTTCGCGATTGTTGAATCTTGTTCACTTCGTACAATGCGGGCGTACTATTCCAAAAATGAATTATTACTAGCAAGGGTAAAATGGAGAATGAAAGGTCTGCGTTGTCGTCAAAATAACAACTTTGATTATTTCAAGTCACTGTTATGCATAGTACCTAAAAAATGTGAGCTAAAATTCGTGACAAACGTGCAGCACTATTATCTTTTCTCTTTTAACCTCTGAAATTGTTTTGTGGCGACCTCGTTGCCGTAGCAATCGCCGTTTATCAAAATAGGAACTTTAAATATCATATGATCGCGGCGTCGACAAAAACGTCACCTCAAAATATAACTTTGCTCTACCCATAAGTCTTTCGTGATTATTCCATTTCGTTCGCCTCCTACGATTTGGGCGATGTATCGTAAAAATAAAATGGTACGAGCGCTTTCAGAGTGAGACTAGAGAAAGAAAGATTTTGCAGTCAAAATCTCAAATTTGATTACGGAGCTTACGCAATGACGACGACGACGGCAACGAAAACACCACAAAACAAGAGCTCGGCACGCCCTGCACGTGCGTTTCATATTTTAATACATCTCTTTGCCGTTCTCGTCCTGAGAACGAGACGAAATGACCAAATATGAGGTTGTGTGGAGGACGTGATCACCTGACGATAAATTTTCAACTTTTCTTTCCAAACATCCCCACAGTTCGAACATTTTTAATCCTGGAATAATTGTGCACACTTTCCATGCTGAACGACTTGGAGTAATTAGTACAATAACGGGAAACAATATTTTTTGACAACTTTCTCGTAGCCATCGACGTCGTCTTGTGTAAGCTCCCTAATATTTCAAGTAATTGTTATGCACAGTTCCTTTGTGACCAATGTGACCCGGATTCGATTCCCAGACTCGGCGTCATATGTGGGTTGAGTTTGTTGGTTCTGTACTCTGCACCGAGAGGTTTTTCTCCGGGTAGTCTCCTCCAAAACTAGTCTTCTCTGCAGCCGTCTTTCTGGGTATCGATGTCACCCAACGAAAAAAACAGCTGCTCACATTGGAACCACATTCCTTTCCCATTGTTTTGACGATCTGTTAAAATGACTAAAAAGGTAAGCCAATTGAGTGTGAGGAAAATTAATCATCGCGATTTTCTGGCAGACCAATGCAGGTATTTGGATTGAAAGCCCCAAAAAATCTTGACCGCCCAAGAAAGAGTATTTCTTTTCGGCGGCAATAGTACCCATAATTTTGCAAACTTATACAGTACTGGAAACTATTGTGTATTTGCCCGGTTTCTGGCCGCAGATCAAATCTGTGTTTTCACCAAGACAAAACCTCATCGAAAGTAACAGAAAGCCTTGCTTTACCTACAATACTCGTCACATTTTTTGGAACACTCATCCCCGTTTACCCCTTCCTCCAATGTTGATTTTCACAACAACTAGCAGTCGTCCGAAAAATTCTCACACAACATTGAATTGAGGAGAGGGGGATATGGTATAGGCTACGATTCGCTAAGTGTTCCAATAAATATGTCTAGTATTATAGGTTTTTACAGACGCAGTCAGATTTTGACTATACTTTTGTTTGCTTTGGTTTCAGCTCTGTTTTCATGCATGGTGGCAGTTGAGACAACGTGAAATTGATAAAATTGTGCGTATGGGAAGACTTGATTTTGACGTCAATAAAAATATTGAATAATGTGATTATATTTACATCCTTTCATTTTTTCAGTCCTCTACTTATTCTTGCGCACATGGTCAACGCGTTCGCTTTGAAAAATACGAACAACAGACCTGCACTTTTGTGTTGATTGAGCCCATTGATAAAACGAGAGGTACTATTGGTCGAGTCGTCGATACAGTTCCAGAAAACGAAACGTGAGCAGCCGTTCTCCAAAGTAACATTTGATTTGCGTTGAAAATGTTCATATGCTCATGTGTAAGTCCGACAAATTTTCTTTGATGAGTTTTGCCTTGACAAGTCTTATTTGCTGATGTGAACGAATTTACAAGTTTTCTTTGACAAGAAACTAACCACGGGGCGCCATTGGCTCATATCACTCAATGTCCAAACAAAAGACTTTGCCCGTCGAACCTCTCATTCAGTGTGAGGCTGGACGGGCAAAGACAATGTAAAGACAAAGCCTTTATTCCCCACGGACTCCAAAATGGCCGCCGAATGATAAAGGTGAATAACAGTGAGTCATCACAAGAGAAAGACCGCTGTGCGCCCGCAATTTCTCAATTTTCTTGTCGACCAGTAGAGACGAGCAAGTTCTGCAATGTGTCAATTTTCCTTGACACGTGCACTTGTTCAAAAGCTGGCATGCTAGCTTTTGAACAAGTGCACTTGTCAAGGAAAAAATGTTCTTTTTTACACACCAGCAAATAAAATTTGCCAAGTCAGAACTTGTCAATGAAAACTTGCTCGTTTGTAACCGGCTTTAACGCTCCAGCGCTACAACGACTAGACACTTCAATGGAGTTTCTTTCCTTTCCTTTCCTCAAAAATGTGTGCTAATATGCGTGTCGCACGTGCAGCACTATTATTGATCCTCTTTTAGCCAATGAAATTGTTTTGTGGCGTCATTGTTGCCGTAGCTGTCGCCGTTTATCAAAGAAGGCTTCAATTGGGACACGTTGACCAAAGCATCACCTCAAAATATAACTTTGCTCTACAGTTTTGGCGAGGAGAGTGAAAATAGAAAATGAAGGATTCGCTCTGCTACATGCTCATCTTGTTATCATAACCTCAAATCGTCATATCAAGTTTAAATACAGGCGTTTAATGTATTATTGTAAAAATCTCTGAAGAAGTCTACGTTAGTTAGGCGAAACGCGTCGGAGAATAAACAAGTTTTAGAGATACAGTTCGCAGAGTGCTGCTCACTAGTTTAGTTTTTTAAATTTACCACAAAGCTAATGGCAGCAACAAAATCTTCAAAGTATCTATGTTTTGATAATAGTGTGTGTCTTTCTCCATTCAAGCAAGAAATTCCACACATTAGTGTCCCAATTGAAGCCTTCTTCCAAGACAAACAAGAGCTAACTACTTGCCAGAGGATGGTCAAGGAGGGGCAAATGTATCATGGACTAAACTTTGTATACAAGAAGAATTCTGGTAGTTATTTAGTGCAGTTTGAAACTGTCAACTTGATCCTCCTTGACCATCCTCTGGCACGTAGCTAGCTCTTCAAATATGTATGCTGTGAACTAGAATGATACTGGTCACATTGGCATACATGGAGTGGTGGACGGACGTAGGTACGTACGGACGGTCGATGACGTCATGGCTATAAACCAAGATTTCTTGCATCGACGGGTTACCATATTTTCTTAACCATGGTGCTCCGCGCACAAATATACTGCATAATACAATAAGCATTTTAATAGTTTAAAATATTTTACAACCTTTAATTCTTCTAAGGTTTACAGCTTTGAAGTTGATTTCATTTGATATTAGGTTTCATTAGCCACCAAAGTGGAGGCAACCTTTTGAATTCTAACATTTAGACTGGAAGCTTAATTGTAAAAGAGACTAACCAGTGAGTGCAGATGACTGACTGAAATTCTATACAGTCCAGTAATTACGTGTAGGAATATAATAAAATTCCTTACAGGTTGAATGAGTGTCTTGTTCCCTTTATCAATTCCATGATGTTGTACAACACAAGCTGTCACAGCGGTGAGAGCACTCACCTTCGGCATGACTATTCCGGGGCTGGGATGTAGGGGGTGAGGGGTAGGGGGCACCATAGCTGAAACAACCACAACGTTTACAAAAATGCTAACCTTAGGCCTAAGCATTATCTTAAATCACGAAAAGAAGTCTAGACGTTTGCAGTCGCATATGAAAAGCGGCAGGGATGCTCGTTGTCTCGCTTATAGACATTTGCCTCCCAAATCAATTCATTTGATTATTTAGCTTTGGCCAACCTTAGAGAAAATACACATTCCCGAGACTGTCACTTGATTTTAAATGAACGTTGGTATACCAAATTAAAGAGGTTTACTTGTCACCAGCTTCACGTAAAATGAACACCCGAGAAATATACAGCAAAAGCTTGGAGTTATTTTGAAATATTTAAAAAAATAACACGACGGCTAGATCCTCAGTTATGGAAGCAAACCGTTTTGCCAATTCCTTATTTCTATCAAGTGATTAACTAATCCTGGTACAGACCCTTACAAAACAAGGCACAAATGCAAGGACTTGGGCAGTAATACTCATACAATCGAAGAAAGGAAGAAAGAAAAATGACACATCGATGCATCACAGTCCAAGTGTTTTTCTCACGTTTCTGAAAAAAAGAAACAATAGTGGGTTAAATGGTAATGCGGAATTTCGTTCTGATTGGGAAGTAAATAATATCTCAATTATCTTAATTCATTAAACCATTTGTGCTTGGTCAACAGCAACAATTCCTGTTCAGTGTCACCTCGACGTGTAGACTGTAAGACCTCAATAGCTAACTTCACTTCACTTCTCGTACGTAACTGGAATTCAGCGATCAGGTATTAGCCAACGCAGTTCGAGTAAAAATAACTACACTGGCAACCGATTTTAAAACCATTTGTATTTGAAGAACGTACCAGCTCCTTTCGACAACTTGCTGATTAAAAATATTTACAAAGTACAGCAATTCAGTCATTAAAGTTATATTCAAATAGCACTTACCATTCTTTTCGTGTTTGTGTTGCCCAAATTCAAAGGTGACATCATCGCCAATTAGCACAAATGGCGCCCAGTTTTCTATGGCAGAAGAAGTCTGACGAAGAGATTTAATAGCATGGTGAAGAGCTCTACTTGCACTTTTTCTATCTGCTAACTGTTCGTAGAAACTTTTCATGAACATCATGGTTGCCTTGTCGTCGATTTTCCAGAGTGACACCACAACAGATCGGGCACCAGCACACAGGAAAGCCCTGGCTATTCCCACAATACCCTCAGATTTCACCTCTCCCTGGCCACTATAACAACAACTCAGCACAACAAGTCTTGCCTGAAGATGAACTGCGTGAACATCACTCAACGTTAACATGTAATCTTCCTCTTCGGGGATCTGTGATGTGCGTTTGGGATTTGGGGCCAAAGCAATTTCTCCAAATTGGTCATCTCCATGTGCAGCAATGTGGATTAAAGCAGCTGACTTCATTCTTTTCAGCACCTCAGCTTTGGTTGCACTTTGACCTGTAAGAGGTGTGGTGTGCAGAAGTTTTCCAATCATTTCCACCTCTTCCTTTGCACATGGCAACTGGGGCCACATGGGTTCCACGGGTGCCCCAAATGACTTCCTCCAAGCACGGATCGCCCACAAGCAGCGCCTCAATCTTACTTTGGAAGTCATCAGGTGCACTTGCGATCACTTTTAAAGCGGTCAGCGAGGGAATTGCACGGATCCTGACAGAGTCACTCAATGCAGTAAAAGGAGCCAAGCAAAATGGTCCATCAGGAACAAAGACTAACTCATCTTCCTGGAGCAAGTCTGCGATAGGGCTGACTAAGACATCATACAACGGCTGTAAACAGTTCACAGAGAAGCTCAAGGAGTGAACGGTTTCCTCATCAGCTTCCCTACTGCACGAGAAGTCGTTGCGTTGTCTGTAAAGGGAACGATTCTCACATTGTACAACAGTTCCACACCAATCTCTTTAAAAGTACTTTCCATCAGTGATTTGGCACTTCCATTTTCGATTTCTTTTTGTCTAAAATTAATTCCGATATCTTCTCTTAGCAACCAGAAGCTGATCGAGTTCCCATCAAGTGCTGTGAAAACAGTTTGTGAAGGTAAATCGTTCATTGCAAAACTTATCTTCATCGTAAGTGCCGAAGAGGTTTCTCATCAACACCATATTGCATCTTTAAAATGTCTCCCAAAGCCTGGGCTCGTCCTTGCTCAGCAGCATACAGAGCTTCATCTACCTCACCACTCTTCAAGAGAGCTGTCCACAGAGCATTGTATGCAGACCACTTTGTGTCACGAAAGCTTATTTTCCATGTCTCTTCTGACTGAAGATGCCTTGTTTCATCATAAATATTTACGCTTTGACGATAGCAATTAAGGGCTTTGCTCAAGGAGTCTAAAATTTCATGAACAAGACCGAGCTGATGATACGCCATTGCCTGCCCTATGGGGTCCCAACTTCTTTTGCAATAACTAAGATGTTGATTGTGGTACTCTATGGCTTGCTTGAAATTCCCCAAACTGTGATAAGCATTGCCGAGATTGCCATAGGCTCTTCCTTCTCCAGCTATGTCCCCAACTTCTTTTGCAATACTAAGATGTTGATTGTGGTACTCTATGGCTTGCTTGAAACTCCCCAGACTGTCATAAGCATTGCCGAGATTGCAATAGGCTTTTCCTTCTCCAGCTATGTCCCCAACTTCTTTGCAATACTAAGAGGTTGATTGTGGTACTCTATGGCTTGCTTGAAATTCCCCAGACTGTGATAAGCATTGCCGAGATTGCAATAGGCTCTTCCTTCTCCAGCTATGTCCCCAACTTCTTTTGCAATACTAAGATATTGATTGTGGTAGTCTATGGCTTGCTTAAAATTCCCCAGACTGTAATCCGCGTTGCCGAGATTGCCATAGGCTTGTCCTTCTCCAGCTATGTTCCCAACTTTTTTAGCAATACTAAGATGTTGATTGTGGTATTCTATGGCTTCCTTGAAGTTCCCCAGACTGCAATAAGCATTGCCGAGATTGCCATAGGCTGTTCCTTCTCCAGCTATGTCCCTAACTTCTTTTGCAATACTAAGATGTTGATTGTGGTACCTATGGCTTGCTTGAAATTCCCAGACTGTGAGAAGCATTGCCGAGATTGCCATACGCTCTCCTTCTCCAGCCCTGTCCCCTACTTCTTTTGCAATACTAAGATCTTGATTGTGGTACTCTATGGCTTGCTTGAAATTACCAAGACTGTGATAAGCATTGCCGAGATTGCCATAAGCTCTTCCTTCTCCGGCCCTGTCCCCTACCTCTTTTGCAATACTAAAGATCTTGATGGTGGTACTCTATGGCTTGCTTGAAATTACCAAGACTTGATAAGCGTTGCCGAGATTGCCATAAGCTCTTCCTTCTCCGGCCCTGTCCCTAACTTCTTTTGCAATACTAAGATGTTGATTGTGGTACTCTATGGCTTGCTTGAAAATACCAAGACTGTGATAAGCGTTGCCGAGATTGCAATAGCTCTCCTTCTCCGGCCCTGTCCCCTACCTCTTTGCAATACTAAGATGTTGATGGTGGTACTCTACTCTATGGCTTGCTTGAAATTTACCAAGACTTTGATAAGCGTTGCCGAGATTGCCATAGGCTCTCCTTCTCCGGCCCTGTCCCCAACTCTTTTGCAATACTAAGAGATCTTGATCTATGGTGGTACTCTATGGCTTGCTTGAAATTCCTTCCAAGACTTTGCAATATAAGCGTTGATTGCCGAGATTGCCATAGACTTTGATCTCCTTCTCCGAGATTGCCCATAGGTCCCTTCCTCTTTTGCAATCTTTTGCAATACTAAGATGTTGATTGTGGTACTCTATGGCTTGCTTGAAATTACCAAGACTGTGATAAGCGTTGCCGAGATTGCCATAGGCTCTTCCTTCTCCCGGCCCTGTCCCCTACTCTTTTGCAATACTAAGATCTTGATGGTGGTACTCTATGGCTTGCTTGAAATTACCAAGACTGTGATAAGCGTTGCCGAGATTGCCATAGGCGCTTCCTTCTCCGGCCCTGTCCCCTAACTCTTTTGCAATAACTAAGATGTTGATGGTGGTACTCTATGGCTTGCTTGAAATTACCAAGACTGTGATAAGCGTTGCCGAGATTGCCATAGCTCTTCCTCTTTCCTTCTCCTTTTGCTCTGCCCTGTCCCCTACCTCTTTTGCAATACTAAGATGTTGATGGTGGTACTCTATGGCTTGCTTGAAATTACCAAGACTTTGATAAGCGTTGCCGAGATTGCCATAGGCCGCTTCCTTCTCCGGCCCTGTCCCCTACTCTTTTGCAATACTAAGACGTTGATGGTGGTACTCTATGGCTTGCTTGAAATTCCCAAGACTTTGATAAGCGTTGCCGAGATTGCCATAGGCCGCTCCTTCTCCGGCCCTGTCCCCTACCTCTTTTGCAATACTAAGATGTTGATTGTGGTACTCTATGGCTTGCTTGAAATTACCAAGACTTTGATAAGCGTTGCCGAGATTGCCATAAGCTCTTCCTTTCCTTCTCCGGCCCTGTCCCCTACCTCTTTTGCAATACTAAGATGTTGATGTGGGTACTCTATGGCTTGCTTGAAATTACCAAGACTTTGATAAGCGTTGCCGAGATTGCCATAAGCTCTTCCTTCTCCGGCCCTGTCCCCTACCTCTTTTGCAATACTAAGATGTTGATGGTGGTACTCTATGGCTTGCTTGAAATTACCAAGACTTTGATAAGCGTTGCCGAGATTGCAATAGGCTTCCTCCTTCTCCGGCCCTGTCCCCTACCTCTTTTGCAATACTAAGATGTTGATGGTGGTACTCTATGGCTTGCTTGAAATTACCAAGACTTTGATAAGCGTTGCCGAGATTGCCATAGGCTCTTCCTTCTCCGGCCCTGTCCCCTACCTCTTTTGCAATACTAAGATGTTGATGGTGGTACTCTATGGCTTGCTTGAAATTACCAAGACTTTGATAAGCGTTGCCGAGATTGCCATAGGCCGCTCCTTCTTCCGGCCCTGTCCCCTACCTCTTTTGCAATACGATGTTGATGGTGGTACTCTATGGCTTGCTTGAAATTACCAAGACTTTGATAAGCATTGCCGAGATTGCCATAGCTCTTCCTTCTCCGGCCCTGTCCCCTACCTCTTTTGCAATACTAAGATCTTGATGGTGGTACTCTATGGCTTGCTTGAAATTACCAAGACTTTGATAAGCGTTGCCGAGATTGCAATAAGCTCTTCCTTCTCCGGCCCTGTCCCCTACCTCTTTTGCAATACTAAGATCTTGATGATGGTGGTACTCTATGGCTTGCTTGAAATTACCAAGACTTTGATAAGCGTTTGCCGAGATTGCAATAGGCTTTCCTTCTCCGGCCCTGTCCCCTACCTCTTTTGCAATACTAAGATGTTTTGATGGTGGTACTCTATGGCTTGCTTGAAATTACCCAGACTGTGATAAGCGTTGCCGAGATTGCCATAGCTCTTCCTTCTCCGGCCCTGTCCCCCTACCTCTTTTGCAATACTAAGATGTTGATGGTGGTACTCTATGGCTTGCTTGAAATTACCAAGACTTTGATAAGCGTTGCCGAGATTGCAATAAGCTCTTCCTTCCTTCTCCGGCCTGTCCCCTACCTCTTTTGCAATACTAAGATGTTGATTGTGGTACTCTATGGCTTGCTTGAAATTACCAAGACTTGATAAGCGTTGCCGAGATTGCAATAAGCTCTTCCTTCTCCAGCCCTGTCCCCTACCTCTTTTGCAATACTAAGACGTTGATTGTGGTACTCTATGGCTTGCTTGAAATTACCCAGACTGTGATAAGCGTTGCCGAGATTGCCATAGGCTCTTCTTCCTTCTCCGGCCCTGTCCCCTACCTCTTTTGCAATACTAAGATCTTGATTGTGGTACTCTATGGCTTGCTTGAAATTACCCAGACTGTGATAAGCATTGCCGAGATTGCAATAGCTCTTTCCTTTGGTACTCTATGGCTTGCTTGAAAATTCCCAGACTGTGATAAGCAATGCCGAGATTCCGAATAGGCTTTTCCTTCTCCGGCCCTGAAACCTATTTCTTTAAACATGGCTAATGCTTCTGTGTAATTTCTAATGGCCTGATTAAAGTTGGCTACGCCATAATAGTATCTACCCAGATTGAAACAAGCCAAACCCCTCCGTTGTCTGTTTCCCTCCTTTGTTGCAACACTAAGCTCTTGCATATGCTGCTCCAAAAACGTCCATCTTTGTATCCACTGTTCTAGAGAATCAGAACTGTGAAGATTTTCTCAGAAATCTGGGGTGCACCTAGAACTAAGCTTCTCTGGCAGGAAAAATTGCTGTAGGTACGTAGTGCGAAACCAAAAAGACAGGATGTGACATCATTATGAGTGTAATATTCATGATTTCTGCGATATATGTTACACTCATCTAGAAGGCTTTGACGGCCTTTTCTTGTTTCATTGCAATTATGATGTTACCATCCTTCCATTGAATATTTCTCTATTCCACCGAGATGAGATGTCTCGTGATTACGTACATGATGTCTGAGAAAGCGGGGACCATTCAATGTCTCTTACATGAAGGGTATACGTATTTTTAAATGGCGGACGACTGACAAGGATCGTAGATCGAAATATATATTGGACTTCCGCGATTTTTTAATTTTTTGACGTTTTTTATTAGGGGGTTTTTTTCAAGAACAACTATTTTACACTTTTATTAGTTTAGCTAAGTGCGTCGAACGTGTACAGAAGACGTGATTACAGTAAGTCATTCTAAGGCTTCGGCTACTATGGATTATCAGGGTCGTAACATGGTATATGGGCTCAGGGCTCAAAGCCCAAAATATGACTGGGATCAGGACTCAGAGGAAAGGGCTCAGGGCTCAGAAGGGTGGAATCAGGGATCACAAGGCTTTTGAGCTCGAATCAGGGATCAGATTTATCAGGGCTCAGGGATCAACATTTTGAGGAAAATGAGGCTCAGGGATCAAAAGTACGGCAAGAAAATAGGGATCAATGGGTCCCGAATATACCATGTTACGACCCTGATTTATCATGAGATTCCTCAGGAGGCGAAGCTCCCCCATTTCCCTTGTCTTTAGTCCCAGAGCCACTCTACTCTCTATCCTAATCTAACTGATTGGTTCGTAAACAGGAGTAGGGCATGTAGTTCCCGGTGTTGTGGTCTGGTCTTTCTGGTCTGGATAGGGTAGGGTGGAGCGCCTCGCATAGGACCTCAAGTCCTGTTCGTGCTCCTTCCCTCTGGGCAGGTTTGCCCAATAGAAGAGACAAACCAGATGTCTCGTAAAACCAAAACCAGCTAGAGGCTTATTGCATGGAGTATTGTCATTGCCAGGGTTGAATTGGCCCATTTGTGTGGGATAAATAAATATTTTAAATAATAAAGAAAATTTCAACTGCTGGGTTATACAAAATGATCAATATCTTAAATTTGTGTATCTGCAAACAAAACATTTCTATCATATCAAAATGATAGAAAACATACTTACTAAAGACAACGTTTCGGTGTCCTCATGACACCATCATCAGGTCAAATATAATATTTTACAGATAACTCGAATATTAATGTTCAAGATTAAGTTCAAAGTCCCTAGAGGCTAGGTGAAAAGTTTTTTGCCAATCGAGTCACTTTGGATATTCAGACACGGTTTGTGCTCGCGAATAAGGAACATTTCATACACAAGACAATCAAATTTGCATAAGCATTTCTTAAGAATGCGAAACATGTCAAATGTTATTGTTCTTGAGTGATGTTGACTTTGGCTGTGATTGAATCACAACCAAAGTCAACATCAATCAAGAACAATAACATCTGACATGTTATTCGCGAGCACAAACCGTGTCTGAATATCCAAAGTGACTCGATAAAGGCAAAACTTTCACCTAGCCTCTAGGGACTTTGAACTTAATCTTGAACATTAATATTCGAGTTATCTGTAAAATATTATATTTGACCTGATGATGGTGTCATGAGGACACCAAAACGTTGTCTTTAATAAGTATGTTTCTGCCCGTAATTTTTATCATCAAATCCATTACATTATCATGTTTGATCAAAATGATACTGTCTGTTAATAAAATTCATACCGGTAAATACTAACTAAGCAAAAACAGAATCCAAAGGCAATTATTGCAGGATAAATTTTGAGATTTCTGGAAGACAAATGCATCTTAAATACACTTTCTATGGACACAATAGAGACGTTCACCCTTTCTACGTTAAATCTGATTGGAATCCACCAGTTAAAAAATCAGTCGCCCTCGAAAGCTACCTTGAGGAGGTTAAATGACAACTAATGGAAGTACAAATAACAAAGCTGAAACAAAACTTGTCACGCGACGAACAAAAGGCACTAAATGAATTGAAACAAAACAATGATATTAACCTGAAAAAAGGGGACAAGAGCAGTACCACTGTCGTCATGAACAAAACTGACAAAGTAAAGGAGGGAGAAAACCTCCTTGACGACGAACAAAGCTACAGACGTCTTAGAACCCATGGTGAAGGGAACTCAAAACAAGGTCTTGCACCTTATAATGTTAACTGACCTACACCGTGAAAACCACATTGATGACATGACCAAAAAATGGCTGTCACAAACACCCAACCCACCTAGAATACCAGAGTTTTATACTCTAACGAAAATTCACAAACCAACCATAACAGTGAGACCAATCATCTCGGGTTGTGACAAGCTGGCTGCATTTTCATGGAATCATTTATGTCTTGTCACTTTGCGAAATTTGTGGTTGAAAATTAAAAATCATATCACTAGTAAACTGTAAACATGTCAGGTATTAAAATTTACAGAATGTTGCCTTATTTCCCGGACACTTAGACTTCACGATTCAGTATTTCGTTGTAAAAACGAAACGTTCCAAAGACTTATCGATTAGTCTGCTTGCGTTTGTTCTTTTCGTGTGACCAAGCGACCTTCTATTTAGGTGGGAAGATAATTTCAATTTCTCTTTGAGGTAAGTAACATTTGTTTCTTATTAAATGCGATTTTTTATTGCGCGTCGAGTTATATCTTTTCATTTTCAAAAGCGGTCTCTTCTCGTAAAATGCGAGATATATTTTATTTTTCTCGACATAAGTCAAGCTAAAAGGTGAGTTTTCTAAACATAAGACTTATAAGAATTTTCCGTTGAAATTTCGTATCTCCGTGCAAAAAGTGAACTGACGGTACTGCACAATCGCCAGCCAGCTAAATTTTTGATCGATCGTCAGTGCGAGCGACGCTGTTTACACAACATACAAAATATTAAAATGGCGTCCAGCAAATCAACAAAAATGGCAATTAATTATTGCAAAAATAACACAAAGAATTTAACAAACCTTTAACACGAATAACCTAAGACTAGGAATACCTTCAAAGAAAATAAAATGGTGGATACACTAATGCACTGCTTCCATCAATTTTTTGGAGAATATCAGCTGTGCAAAAGTAATGCGGGCAGATATCCCTAGGGGGTGGGGACACCGACCGACCGCATTGTGTTCGGTCGCACATAGCAGCGGTTATGCGCATGCTTATCAGCACAAGCCAGCAAAGTGGGACAAAATTGCCTTCCCACAAGCTTAATCAACTGAATTCTCACCTTAATATATAAGAGAATTACACCTCACTCATAGTAGCTCATGATTCTGGTGGGGTCTAGGTGTGTGAGAGTTGGCCACTCTCTGAACACTGCTTGACGACTCGTGCGGATGTTGAGTTACAGGGTATAGGGAGAAATCGAGCCAGTCGAAAGTACCCCTCGGGTAATCCCGACCTTGGGCCCAACTGGTTAAAGGAGGGTGCTCAGAGATTCCTCGGGATCTCAACCTCGCTCCCAGAGGTGAAATGGGAAAACGACAACCGCCTTGTCAGCGGTGAAAGTCCTAGTCAATGACTAGGCAAACAAAAGCCAACCGAGCGCCCTCCTGCAAGGGTTTTGTTTTGCCCCGTTACGTGTCATGCAACAGTCACGCGTGACAAGTCACGCAACTTTAGCTTCATTTGCCCGCATCTGGCAAAACTTAATTTTTTAAAACATGTTCTTAGTGTTCAATCTCCTTATCCATCTGATAAAGATAACAAAAGACATTGTGTAACCGAATGTCATCATGCCCATCGTCGGCAAGAGCCGTAAGGGTAAAGCATGGTCTTAACCTGGAAGTCTTCACCCGGCATATATAATAAATTTAAACGTCAGTCCAAAGAGTGGTCACCATAAGAAGCTATGGAGAGCCATTTGTGCAAAAATTACAAATGCCTGGTGTGTAAATCTACAATAGTTAGTGCAGGGAGTACTAATCATTGGTTTTTTAAACCACAATCATTAGTGCAGAATTACTTACTAATCGTTGGTGTTAAACTGTGATCATAACTGCAAAATAGAAATATTTGATGTTTAACTGTAATCGTAACTGCTAGGCAAAAATTGTCATCGTTAAGTACAAAGACTCACGATCAACTTCGAACGGTTCATAGCCTTCAATAAAACAGGTCTACAAGAAATTGTTTACAACGAAAGAATTACGGGGAGCGGATGTCTGGAGGAGCTACTTCTCTTATTGTGTCGTATATTACACGTCAGAAGCTCTTCCGCGGGAGTGCGTGCGTTCTGGCAGTAAGGGAAGACCTTTCATTCCCATAAATCCTGATCAGGTAGAGTTTTTAATTTCAGTCGGTTGTAGTATGGAGGAAATTGCACAATCTTTGTTTATAAGTCGAAGAATTCTCTACAGAAAATGTGAGGAGTTCCAAATAAGTATGTAAAAGGAGGGGGGGGGGGGGGGGGGGAAATTTACTCTCAATTGTCAGACTGTGATCTGGACGACGTAATGCATCACTTAATCTTAGTAATAATAATTTTTATTTTGCAAGATACAGCGATGAATTATAAGTCAAATTGATCATTGAATTGTGAACTTTGCAGACAACGTATTTCCTTTGAAAAAAAAAATTGTTCACAACTCAATGGTTACAAACGAAAAACAAACTGCTCTACTCGCGGGCCGAAATCCAAAATTGACAACAACGACCGATAAGAACTCGTACGCCGGTTTAGTTTTGAGCTCGTTCACTCAATATAGAACACGATGGTTCGAAAATAAATATTAAAAGAACACTCAAACCAAGTGTACAAAACACAATGGTCAGGCAAATGAGAAAAAAATGTTTTCACTCACCTCCGAACACAAGATCATCAATAGTCGCGCCCGTCATGCAAGTTTGTCTAATGACATCACATCACACATCAAAACACGCGCTTTCATTGGTCCTTGCTAAAATCTTCAGGGAACCTTGCATTACACTTTTCACAGCACGATCGAGAAATTTTTCTGCTTGCTGCAATACTTCGTGCGGCATTAAGTCCCCCCCCCCCCCCTCCCTTGGCAAGCCTCGCGTCTTCGCAAAAATGCTCCAATAATAATTGGGCAGCAACTGTTGGGTCAGTGCTTCGTTGAAGCTACAGAGAGATTTGGATGGCCATTTCGTGTACGGTCTGACAAAGGAGGCGAAAATATCGATGTTGAACTCTTTATGTTCGTCATGAAAGGATTAAACACAGGGGCAGTCACATTGCTGGCCGTTCCAGCCTCAATCAACGTATTAAAAGATTGTGGAGAGATGTCTTCAGATGTGTCTGTGCCCTGTACTATTCACTGTTTTCATTTGTTAGAAGATTCTGGTTTACTTTCTCCAACCGATGACGTGGATCTCTTTTTCCTGCTATACGTTTTCCTATCAAGGATAAACAGAGCACTTCAGGAATACTCGGAAGCTTGTAACCACCACCCCATGCGCACAGCACACAATTGGTCACCCGACCAACTTTGGTATTATTCTAGTATTGCTGCACAAAATGATGACTCCATTGACTTAACTTACTACGGGTGTTATCCCCACGGCCCACCCCACCACCCAGTGGATTTGATGTACACCTTGTTGAAGTTCCAGCTACAGTAGTGATATTGAATCAAGTCAATCAAGTGACATAGGTAACTGCTTCTGTTGACCCACTTCAGTGTAGCGAGGAGTCGACATTTACATCTACCTTCGTGAAGTGGTTCAGCAGTTGTAGCAGGGTAGTAAGATAATTGTGGTATTTGCTTCATTTTGGTCAATTTAAAATTATTGCACACATGTATTTGGTTTACTGGTATTGGACTGTGCCCAGCCCTGATCAATCACTCTGTTCCAGTCTCCTAGGTTGTTATTGGTGAAAATGTTATATGGCGGACATTACACTATATTTTATGGACATTGCACTCTGTGAATTGAATAATTATGTAGATTTCAAAATAAGAATGCCTTTATTTTGCTATTTTGCTTTAAAAATCATTCCAAATCAAGAGTTTCGTACCTGGTCAGTTAAGTTTATTTCAGAGAATGCTCAATAAACATTGTTGAGGGAAACAGCAGACCAACTAGTTAGTTTAAACTTATGATGTAATCTTGATGTTCTGAAAGTATTACTGTTAGTAACTAAGATCAATCATGGTTAATCGTCTTAGAAGGTTCCAAAAACAGGAGCAGAAAGAGTAAGAGCATACAGAAGAAATTTAATGTTTACAAGGCAAGGAACAAATTATGAGAGAAAGAAGGCAGAAAGAAAGAAAAGTGTCCACAGCCCAAGTGAAGTTGCCACACAAAAGATGCTTAACAGAGGGAGAGTCAGATGATACAGGCAAAAGATAAAAGGGAAATCAGTAAACCCTGATCCCACTGAATATGCTTCAAAAGCTTATCAAACACTCCAGAGCTACTTTTATATCTGTGTTATTCTACTGAATCAACTTTGTCTTGTTATTTATCTCAGAGATCGTCATTTCAAATGGCCCAACAGTCCAACAGTAACAACATCATTATTATACAATATCCCTTAGAACATAGAAAAATAACTCCTAACACAGTTAAAGGAATTTCCATGAATAGCTGCTGAAAATGCACTTCTGAAGTCCTCATACTCTAAAGACGATGGATGATAATCTCGTATAAGCAGGTAGATGCATAGATACTAATTCATTATCACAACTACTTTCCAACAGTATAACACCACAAGGGGGGGTGTTCCTCCGCACCAGTAGCGAATTTTAATAGTCGCTTGAGCTCTACACACAAAAAAAAAAAACACTGGTTATTTTTAACTAAACAATACACAAGGGTGCTCTAATTATGTAGCATCAACAATGATTTTTAAATTATTTACAATCCACAGTGATAAATAGAAAATGGTGTACTTTTTTATGCAATGTGATGAAAATACTGTTTACCACAATTGCTTGTAATCTCGCGATCTGATTGGCTAATTTTCTGTTGTCGATAGGAGGCTAGACAACTCTGCTCGTGTCATGCTCGTGTCAATTTGTCACGTAATGTAATAGCCAATCAGGAACGCTCATTTTGGGAAATAAACCAATCGTATTGGGAGAAAGTTATAGACAACGCTTGCTCTTTCTTTGTGTCATGATTTTGGTCACGCTCTGAAATAAAAAACTTTCTTTGGCGTTGAATATTGTGGTAAAAAACAAATCGAAAAGTGGTTCAGTGTTATCTGTACTCTTATCGACAACGATATTCGTCATCACAGTGGTCAAAATTTGTTGTGGACTCACTTGGCTGCCCCTCGTGAGTCATTTTGGCCACAACATTTTGACCACTGTGATGACGAATATCGTTGTCGATAAGAGTACAGACAACGCTGAACCACTTTCGATTTGTTAATTATACTGGATGGAACTGGATTATTTATAAATGGTCATCTTTCCACATACGTGCGTACAAAAAATTCACGAGGTCATAGTGTAAGTGTCCACAAACTCGCTATCACAAGCATTCACAAGATCGCTATCTCATAAGCATTTACAAGATCGTTCGTGCGTAGCGTAACTTAAATGCTTGTTATCACACTATCCGTTCTTTATAAGAATTTTCTTGCGTGCTATCCGTTCTTTATAAGAAATTTTCTTGCGTGCCTACATGTGCTAATCAATTCTGATCTTTTGTTCAGGGATGCAAGATCGCTGTGACAGATAATAAAGAACTTTTCTAAGTTACACAGATTGCATGTTTTTTGTTACGTTCGTGTACGCTCTCTCGCCTTTCCCAGGATCTTCCATGTTACTTGATAGTTAGCTCCTTCTTCCTTTAAATGCCATATGTGTTTACTCAGCTCGGTTTGATTCCGTTGCGTTTCCTTTATAAATGATTGCTTGTGATTTGCGAAAAGATCCTTGAAAGTGGTGTCAGTGAGCCCTACGATGTTTGTACGCTTCGTTGTTCCCGAACGATCTTGTGAATAACGATAGCATGGCAATGATTATATATAGTTACGCACGCGATCTTGTGCACGGTATGCTTTCTTGTGATACGGTTTACACCTTGACCTGTGAATTTTTTTGTACGCACGTATGTGGAAAGATGACCATTAATAATAAATACTGCAGGCAACACACAGTTTAATTAAAAAGCCCTGAAGAGTGGAAGCCTAAAGCCTCCACGAAACAGGCCTGTAGGCAAATGTCAAACGACTAGTCCCATTCATTGAACTATTGTAACGCTCCCCCACTTGTGGGTGTAGAGCACTCTTCGTAGGATAAACTTGTGACACATCATAAGGTATATATATATATTGTTGAGGTTCAGTGTCACATCCAGGATAATTGATTACTTAATGTATATACCACGATGGTTATTTACAATCCTTGAAATTTACAATAAGGGCTATTTAAGGATTGCCTTAGGATATTTAAAGCGAACGATGTGTGTAATTAATTATGTAGTATTGACCACTCCTGATTACAATGGCAACTCACGTAAACAGCGTTACATGATGCACCTGGTAACACTTGTTTTAACTTTTCAACCAAATCATTTATTTCTGCTCTATCTACTGGTAAACGATATCGAGCACTTTAACCAGACAAGTCGATTTCCTGTCTACTTATATATATAGATATTATATATAGCTATATATATATATATATATTATATATATATGATCTTTGCCTTGTACATGCTTTACTTTACTTTATATATATATATATATAATATATATATATATATATATATAATATACCTTATGATGTGTTCCAAGTTTATCCTACAAAGAGTGCTCTACACCCACAAGTGGGGAGCATTACAATAGTTCAATGAATGGGACTAGTCGTTTGACATTTGCCTACAGGCCTATTTTCGTGGAGGCTTTAGGCTTCCACTCTTCAGGGCTTTTTTATTAAACTGTGTGTTGCCTGCAGTATTTATAAATGGTCATCTTTTCCACATACGTGCGTACAAAAATTCACAAGGTCATTAGTTGTAACTCGCTATCACAAGCATTCACAAGATCGTTCGTGCGCCAATGCTTCGTTATCACAGCTATCCGTTCTTTATAAGAAATTTTCTTGCGTGCCTACATGTGCTAATCAATTCTGATCTTTTGTTCAGGGATGCAAGATCGCTGTGACAGATAAATAAAGAACAACAACGGAATCAAACCGAGCTGAGTAAACACATATGGCATTTAAAGGAGCTAACTATCAAGTAACATGGAGATCCTGAGAAAGGCGAGAGCATACACAAACGTAACAAAAAACATGCAATCTGTGTGTAACTTAGAAAAGTTCTTTATTATCTGTCACAGCGATCTTGCATCCCTGAACAAAAGATCAGAATTGATTAGGCACATGTAGGCACGCACGGAAAATTTCTTATAAAGAACGGATAGCACGCAAGAAAATTTCTTATAAAGAACGGATAGTGTGATAACAAGCATTACGCACGAATGATCTTGTGAATGCTTGTGATAGCGAGTTACAATAATGACCTCGTGAATTTTTTGTACGCCACGTATGGTGGAAAGATGACCATTTATAAATACTGCAGGCAACACACAGTTTAATTAAAAAGCCCTGAAGAGTGGAAGCCTAAAGCCTCCACGAAACAGGCCTGTAGGCAAGTGTCAAACGACTAGTCCCATTCATTGAACTATTATATATATATATATATATATATAATTTATATAAATGTGGAGGTAGAGTCTACCTTGGCATAAAGTGCCTCAATGCTGTGGTAGCGGAGCTAAGTATACATAAGTTTGTGTAGCGGAGCTAAGTATACATAAGTTGAAGGATTAAGAGGACGCATCGATTCTCTGTGACTCTGAGTTTCGCACCTAAGAGCTCGTCAGACAGAACTTGATAGATCTTGGTTACTAAGTTCAATTCTGACGAGCACTTAGGCACGAAAACTCAAAGTCACAGAGAAATCGATGCGTCCTCTTTGAAAAATCCTTCAAACTCCAAATAGTTCAACTTATGTGTGGCTCAAGTTCACATATTCTTTTCCCGAACTCTATCCCAGTTCCATCCCATATCCAGTTAACAAATCGAAAGTGGTTCAGCGTTGTCTGTACTCTTATCGACATGATATTCGTCATCACAGTGGTCAAAATGTTGTGGCCAAAATGACTCACGAGGGGCAGCCAAGTGAGTCCACAACAAATTTTGACCACTGTGATGACGAATATCGTTGTCGATAAGAGTACAGATAACACTGAACCACTTTCGATTTGTTTCTTACCACAATATTCAACGCCAAAGAAAGTTTTTATTTCAGAGCGTGACCAAAATCATGACACAAAGAAAGAGCAAGCGTTGTCTATAACTTTCTCCCAATACGATTGGTTTATTTCCCAAAATGAGCGTTCCTGATTGGCTATTACATTACGTGACAAATTGACACGAGCATGACACGAGCAGAGTTGTCTAGCCTCCTATCGACAACAGAAAATTAGCCAATCAGATCGCGAGATTACATGCAATTGTGGTAAAACAGTATTTTCATGACATTGCATAAAAACGTACACCATTTTCTATTTATCACTGTGGATTGTAAATAATTTAAAAATCATTGTTGATGCTACATAATTAGAGCACCCTTGTGTATTGTTTAGTTAAAATAACCAGTGTTGTTTTTTTTTTGTTGTGTACAGAGCTCAAGCGACTATTAAAATTCGCTACTGGTGCGGAGGAACACCCCCCTTGTGGTGTTATACTGTTGGAAAATAGTTGTGATAATGAATTAGTATCTATGCATCTACCTGCTTATACGAGATTATCATCCATCGTCTTTAGAGTATGAGGACTTCAGAAGTGCATTTTCAGCAGCTATTCATGGAAATTCCTTTAACTGTGTTAGGAGTTATTTTTCTATGTTCTAAGGGATATTGTATTAATAATGATGTTGTTACTGTTGGACTGTTGGGCCATTTGAAATGACGATCTCTGAGGTAAATAACAAGACAAAGTTGATTCAGTAGAATAACACAGATATAAAAGTAGCTCTGGAGTGTTTGATAAGCTTTTGAAGCATATTCAGTGGGATCAGGGTTTACTGATTTCCCTTTTTTATCTTTTGCCTGTATCATCTGACTCTCCCTCTGTTAAGCATCTTTTGTGTGGCAACTTCACTTGGGCTGTGGACACTTTTCTTTCTTTCTGCCTTCTTTCTCTCATAATTTGTTTCCTTGCCTTGTAAACATTAAATTTCTTCTGTATGCTCTTACTCTTTCTGCTCCTGTTTTTTGGAACCTTCTAAGACGATTAACCATGATTGATCTTAGTTACTAACAGTAATACTTTCAGAACATCAAGATTACATCATAAGTTTAAACTAACTAGTTGGTCTGCTGTTTTCCCTCAACAATGTTTATTGAGCATTCTCTGAATAAACTTAACTGACCAGGTACGAAACTCTTGATTTGGAATGATTTTAAAGCAAAATAGCAAAATAAAGGCATTCTTATTTTGAAATCTACATAATTATTCAATTCACAGAGTGCAATGTCCATAAAAATATAGTGTAATGTCCGCCATATAACATTTTCACCAATAACAACCTAGGAGACTGGAACAGAGTGATTGATCAGGGCTGGGCACAGTCCAATACCAGTAAACCAAATACATGTGTGCAATAATTTTAAATTGACCAAAATGAAGCAAATACCACAATTATCTTACTACCCCTGCTACCAACTGCTGAACCACTTCACGAAGGTAGATGTAAATGTCGACTCCTCGCTACACTGAAGTGGGTCAACAGAAGCAGTTACCTATGTCACTTGATTGACTTGATTCAATATCACTACTGTAGCTGGAACTTCAACAAGGTGTACATCAAATCCACTGGGTGGTGGGGTGGGCCGTGGGGATAACACCCGTAGTAAGTTAAGTCAATGGAGTCATCATTTTGTGCAGCAATACTAGAATAATACCAAAGTTGGTCGGGTGACCAATTGTGTGCTGTGCGCATGGGGTGGTGTTACAAGCTTCCGAGTATTCCTGAAGTGCTCTGTTTATCCTTGATAGGAAAACGTATAGCAGGAAAAAGAGATCCACGTCATCGGTTGGAGAAAGTAAACCAGAATCTTCTAACAAATGAAACAGTGAATAGTACAGGGCACAGACACATCTGAAGACATCTCTCCACAATCTTTTAATACGTTGATTGAGGCTGGAACGGCCAGCAATGTGACTGCCCCTGTGTTTAATCCTTTCATGACGAACATAAAGAGTTCAACATCGATATTTTCGCCTCCTTTGTCAGACCCGTACACGAAATGGCCATCCAAATCTCTCTGTAGCTTCAACGAAGCACTGACCCAACAGTTGCTGCCCAATTATTATTGGAGCATTTTTGCGAAGACGCGAGGCTTGCCAAGGGGGGGGGGGGGGGACTTAATGCCGCACGAAGTATTGCAGCAAGCAGAAAAAATTCTCGATCGTGCTGTGAAAAGTGTAATGCAAGGTTCCCTGAAGATTTTAGCAAGGACCAATGAAAAGCGCGTTTTGATGTGTGATGTGATGTCATTAGACAAACTTGCATGACGGGCGCGACTATTGATGATCTTGTGTTCGGAGGTGAGTGAAAACACATTTTTCTCATTTGCCTGACCATTGTGTTTTGTACACTTGGTTTGAGTGTTCTTTTAATATTTATTTTCGAACCATCGTGTTCTATATTGAGTGAACGAGCTCAAAACTAAACCGGCGTACGAGTTCTTATCGGTCGTTGTTGTCAATTTTGGATTTCGGCCCGCGAGTAGAGCAGTTTGTTTTTCGTTTGGTAACCATTGAGTTGTGAACAATTTTTTTTTTCAAAGGAAATACGTTTGTCTGCAAAGTTCACAATTCAATGATCAATTTGACTTATAATTCATCGCTGTATCTTGCAAAATAAAAATTATTATTACTAAGATTAAGTGATGCATTACGTCGTCCAGATCACAGTCTGACAATTGAGAGTAAATTTCCCCCCCCCCCCCCTCCTTTTACATACTTATTTGGAACTCCTCACATTTTCTGTAGAGAATTCTTCGACTTATAAACAAAGATTGTGCAATTTCCTCCATACTACAACCGACTGAAATTAAAAACTCTACCTGATCAGGATTTATGGGAATGAAAAGGTCTTCCCTTACTGCCAGAACGCACGCACTCCCGCGGAAGAGCTTCTGACGTGTAATATACGACACAATAAGAGAAGTAGCTCCTCCAGACATCCGCTCCCCGTAATTCTTTCGTTGTAAACAATTTCTTGTAGACCTGTTTTATTGAAGGCTATGAACCGTTCGAAGTTGATCGTGAGTCTTTGTACTTAACGATGACAATTTTTGCCTAGCAGTTACGATTACAGTTAAACATCAAATATTTCTATTTTGCAGTTATGATCACAGTTTAACACCAACGATTAGTAAGTAATTCTGCACTAATGATTGTGGTTTAAAACCAATGATTAGTACTCCTGCACTAACTATTGTAGATTTACACCAGGCATTTGTAATTTTGCACAAATGGCTCTCCATAGCTTCTTATGGTGACCACTCTTTGGACTGACGTTAAATTTATTATATATGCCGGGTGAAGACTTCCAGGTTAAGACCATGCTTTACCCTTACGGCTCTTGCCGACGATGGGCATGATGACATTCGGTTACACAATGTCTTTTGTTATCTTTATCAGATGGATAAGGAGATTGAACACTAAGAACATGTTTTAGTTTTTGAAAGTTTTGCCAGATGCGGGCAAATGAGCTAAAGTTGCGTGACTTGTCACGCGTGACTGTTGCATGACACGAAACGGGGCAAAACAAAACCCTTGCAGGAGGGCGCTCGGTTGGCTTTTGTTTGCCTAGTCATTGACTAGGACTTTCACCGCTGACAAGGCGGTGTGTCGTTTTCCCATTTCACCTCTGGGAGCGAGGTTGAGATCCCGAGGAATCTCTGAGCACCCTCCTTTAACCAGTTGGGCCCAAGGTCGGGATTACCCGAGGGGTACTTTCGACTGGCTCGATTTCTCCCTATACCCTGTAACTCAACATCCGCACGAGTCGTCAAGCAGTGTTCAGAGAGTGGCCAACTCTCACACACCTAGACCCCACCAGAATCATGAGCTACTATGAGTGAGGTGTAATTCTCTTATATATTAAGGTGAGAATTCAGTTGATTAAGCTTGTGGGAAGGCAATTTTGTCCCACTTTGCTGGCTTGTGCTGATAAGCATGCGCATAACCGCTGCTATGTGCGACCGAACACAATGCGGTCGGTGTCCCACCCACCCCCCCCTAGGGATATCTGCCCGCATTACTTTTGCACAGCTGATATTCTCCAAAAAATTGATGGAAGCAGTGCATTAGTGTATCCACCATTTTATTTTCTTTGAAGGTATTCCTAGTCTTAGGTTATTCGTGTTAAAGGTTTGTTAAATTCTTTGTGTTATTTTTGCAATAATTAATTGCCATTTTTGTTGATTTGCTGGACGCCATTTTAATATTTTGTATGTTGTGTAAACAGCGTCGCTCGCACTGACGATCGATCAAAATTTAGCTAGTTGGCGATTGTGCAGTACCGTCAGTTCACTTTTTGCACGGAGATACGAAATTTCAACGGAAAATTCTTATAAGTCTTATGTTTAAAAACTCACCTTTTAGCTTGACTTATGTCGAGAGAAAATAAAATATATCTCGCATTTTACGAGAAGAGAACGCTTTTGAAAATGAAAAGATATAACTCGACGCGCAATAAAAATCGCATTTAATAAGAAACAAATGTTACTTACCTCAAAGAGAAATTGAAATTATCTTCCCACCTAAATAGAAGGTCGCTTGGTCACGAAAAGAACAAACGCAAGCAGCAGACTAATCGATAAGTCTTTGGAACGTTTCGTTTTTACAACGAAATACTGAATCGTGAAGTCTAAGTGTCCGGGAAATAAGGCAACATTCTGTAAATTTTAATACCTGACATGTTTACAGTTTACTAGTGATATGATTTTTAATTTTCAACCACAAATTTCGCAAAGTGACAAGACATAAATGATTCCATGAAAATGCAGCCAGCTTGTCACAACCCGAGATGATTGGTCTCACTGTTATGTTTGGTTTGTGAATTTTCGTTAGAGTATAAAACTCTGGTATTCTAGGTGGGTTGGGTGTTTGTGACAGCCATTTTTTGGTCATGTCATCAATGTGGTTTTCACGGTGTAGGTCAGTTAACATTATAAGGTGCAAGACCTTGTTTTGAGTTCCCTTCACCATGGGTTCTGTAAGACGTCTGTAGCTTTGTTCGTCGTCAAGGAGGTTTTCTCCCTCCTTTACTTTGTCAGTTTTGTTCATGACGACAGTGGTACTGCTCTTGTCCCTTTTTTCAGGTTAATATCATTGTTTTGTTTCAATTCATTTAGTGCCTTTTGTTCGTCGCGTGACAAGTTTTGTTTCAGCTTTGTTATTTGTACTTCCATTAGTTGTCATTTAACCTCCTCAAGGTAGCTTTCGAGGGCGACTGATTTTTAACTGGTGGATTCCAATCAGATTTAACGTAGAAAGGGTGAACGTCTCTATTGTGTCCATAGAAAGTGTATTTAAGATGCATTTGTCTTCCAGAAATCTCAAAATTTATCCTGCAATAATTGCCTTTGGATTCTGTTTTTGCTTAGTTTATTTACCGGTATGAATTTTATTAACAGACAGTATCATTTTGATCAAACATGATAATGTAATGGATTTGATGATAAAAATTACGGGCAGAAAACATACTTATTAAAGACAACGTTTTGGTGTCCTCATGACACCATCATCAGGTCAAATATAATTTTTTACAGATAACTCGAATATTAATGTTCAAGATTAAGTTCAAAGTCCCTAGAGGCTAGGTGAAAAGTTTTGCCTTTATCGAGTCACTTTGGATATTCAGACACGGTTTGTGCTCGCGAATAAACATGTACACAGATGTTATTGTTCTTGATTGATGTTGACTTTGGTTGTGATTCAATCACAGCCAAAGTCAACATCACTCAAGAACAATAACATTTGACATGTTTCGCATTCTTAAGAAATGCTTATGCAAATTTGATTGTCTTGTGTATGAAATGTTCCTTATTCGCGAGCACACAAACCGTGTCTGAATATCCAAAGTGACTCGATAAAGGCAAAAACTTTTCACCTAGCCTCTAGGGACTTTGAACTTAATTGAACATTAATATTCGAGTTATCTGTAAAATATTATTTGACCTGATGATGGTGTCATGAGGACACCGAAACGTTGTCTTTAGTAAGTATGTTTCTATCATTTTGATATGATAGAAATGTTTTGTTTGCAGATACACAAATTTAAGATATTGATCATTTTGTATAACCCAGCAGTTGAAATTTTCTTTATTATTTAAAATATTTATTTATCCCACACAAATGGGCCAATTCAACCCTGGCAATGACAATACTCCATGCAATAAGCCTCTAGCTGGTTTTGGTTTTACGAGACATCTGGTTTGTCTCTTCTATTGGGCAAACCTGCCCAGAGGGAAGGAGCACGAACAGGACTTGAGGTCCTATGCGAGGCGCTCCACCCTACCCTATCCAGACCAGAAAGACCAGACCACAACACCGGGAACTACATGCCCTACTCCTGTTTACGAACCAATCAGTTAGATTAGGATAGAGAGTAGAGTGGCTCTGGGACTAAAGACAAGGGAAATGGGGGAGCTTCGCCTCCTGAGGAATCTCATGATAAATCAGGGTCGTAACATGGTATATTCGGGACCCATTGATCCCTATTTTCTTGCCGTACTTTTGATCCCTGAGCCTCATTTTCCTCAAAATGTTGATCCCTGAGCCCTGATAAATCTGATCCCTGATTCGAGCTCAAAAGCCTTGTGATCCCTGATTCCACCCTTCTGAGCCCTGAGCCCTTTCCTCTGAGCCCTGATCCCAGTCATATTTTGGGCTTTGAGCCCTGAGCCCATATACCATGTACAGTCTGGGGAATTTCAAGCAAGCAATCATAGAGTACCACAATCAAGATCTTAGTATTGCAAACGAAGTTGGGACTTAGCTGGAGAAGGACAGGCCTATGGGCAATCTCGGCAATGCCTTTATGGACGGTCTGGGGAATTTCAAGCAAGCCATAGGAGTACCACAATCAAAATCTTAGTATTGCAAAAGAAGTTGGGGACATTAGCTGGAGAAGGACAGGCTTATGGCAATCTCGGCAATGCTTATCACAGTCTGGGGAGAATTTCAAGCAAAGCCATAGGTAGGTACAAAAATCAAGATCTTAGTATTGCAAAAGAAAAAAGAGTGGGGACTTAGCTGGAGAAGGACAGGCCTTATGGCAATCTCGGCAATGCCTATGGACGTCTGGGGATTTCAAGCAAGCCATTATGAGTAACACAATCAAGATATTAGTATTGCAAAAGAAGTTGGGGACATAGCTGGACAAGGAAGAGCAAAGAGCGTATGGCAATCTCGGCATGCTTATCGATGTCTGGGGAATTTCAAGCAAAGCCTCATTAGAGTAACCACAATCAACGTCGTAGTATTGCAAAAGAAGTTGGGGACATAGCTGGACAAGGCAGAGCGTACTTATTTTATGGCAATCTCGGCAATGCTTATGGACAGTATGGGAATTTTCAACGCAAGCCATAGAGTCCCACAATCAAGCTTTAATATATGCAACAAAGAAGAGTTGGGGATCCATAGCTGGACAGCGAGGAGCGTCTGGCAATCTCGGCAAGGATTATCACCGTCTGCCCGCCGACAACCCTTTCCCCAAGCAAAGAAACATAGCACGTAAACAACCACAATCAACATCTTAGTATTGCAACAAAGACGTTGGGGACTTAGCTGTGAGAAGGAAAAGCTATGGCAATCTCGGCAATGCTTATTACCGTTCTGGGGAAATTTCACAAGCAAGCCATAGGCTACCATACAATCAAAATCTTAGTATTGCAACAGAAGTTGGGGACTTAGCTGTACAAGAAAAGCCTATTGCAAATCTCGGCAATGCTTATGACAGTCTGGGGAATTTCAAGCAAGAAAAAGAGTACCACAATCAACATCTTAGTATTGGCAAAAGAAGTTGGGGACATAGCTGGACAAGTGAAAAGCCCTATTGCAATCTCGGCAATGCTTATGACAGTCTGTGGGCAATTTCAAGCAAGCACAATAGAGTGACAACACAATCAAGATTCTTTAGTATGCCAAAAGAAGTTGGGGACTTAGCTGGAGGAAGGACAGGCCTATGGCAATCTCGGCAATGCTTATGGACGTCTGGGGAATTATCAGGAAGCCCATTTTAGAGTAACCACAATCAAACATCGTAGTATTTGCAAACAAAGAAGTTGGGGACCCCCATAGGGGCAGGCAATGGCGGTATCATCAAGCTCGGTCATGTTCATGAAATTTTAGACTACTTTGAGCAAAGCTATTAATTGCTAGCGTCCAAAGCGTAAATAGTTATGATGAAAACAAGCGCCATCTTCCACACACAGTCAGAAGAGTGGCATGGACACCCACATCAACCCCTACCACGAATCATTTCGTACCCGACAAACCACCACCCACAAGCAGTCTGCATACAAATGCTCTGTGGACAGCTCTCTTGAAGAGTTCGTGGTTCTCTCCGGAGGTAGATGAGGTCTTTGTATGCTGCCTGAGACAAAAGCGACGAGCCCAAGGCTTTGGGAGACATTTTAAAGATTGCAATATGCGTGCTTGATGTAGAAAACCTTCTTCGGGCACTTTACGACTGAAGTTAACTTTGGAACGTTCATTCGAAATGAAACAAATTTTACACACTTCAGAAACTGTTTTCACAGCACTGATGGGAAACACGATCAGCTTCTGGTTGCTAAGAGAAGATATCGGGAGTAATTTTAGACAAAAAGGAAATCGAAAACTGGGCCCAGTGCCAAACTCACTGATGGAGAAGTACTTTTAAAGAGATTGGTGTGACAAGTGTTGTAAATTGTGAGAATCGTTCCCTTGACAGACAACGCAACGACTTCTCATGCAGTAGGGAAGCTGTTGAGGAAACTGTTCACTCCTTGAGCTTCTCCGTGAACTGTTTACAGCCCTTGTATGATGTCTTAGTCAGCACTATCGCAGACTTGCTGCAGGGTGATGACTTAGTCTTTGTTCCTGATGGACCATTTTGCTTGGCTCCTTTTTCTGCATTGAGTGACTCTGTCAGGATCCGTGCAATTCCCTCGCTGACCGCCTTAAAAGTGATCGCAAGTAAACCTGACGACTTCCAAAGTAAGAATGAAGCGCTGCTTGTTGGCGATCCATGCCTGAAGGAAGTCACTTGGGGCAAGGGGGAACCCATGTATAACAGCTGCCATGCGCGAAAAAAAGAGGTGGATATGATGGAAATCTTCTTCAGACCATGCCTCTTACAGGTCAAAGTGCAGCCAGAGCTGAGGTGTGTAAAAGAATGACGTCAGCTGCTTTAATCCACATTGCTGCAGATGGAGATGGTTAATTTGTAGTAATTTTGTTGGCCCGAAATTCCGTACGCACATCACCGATCCTCGAAAGAGGAAGATTACATGTTAACGTTGAGTGATGTTCACGCACTCCATCTTCAGGCAAGACTTGTTGTGCTGAGTTGTTGTCATAGTGGCCAGGGAGAGGTGAAATCTGAGGGTATTGTGGGAATAGCCAGGGCTTTCCTGTGTGCTGGTGCCCGATCTGTTCTGGTGTCACTCTGGGCAATCGACGACAAGGCGACCTTGATGTTCATGAAAAGTTTCTACGAACACTTAGCAGATAGAAAAAGTGCAAGTAGAGCTCTCCACCATGCTATGAAATCTCTTCGGGAGACTTATTCTGCCTTAAAGTACTGGGCGCCATTTGTGCTAATTGGCGATGATGTCACCTTTGAATTTGGGCAACACAAACAGGAAAAGAATGGTAAGTGCTATTTGAATATAACTTTAATGACTGAATTGCTGTACTTTGTAAATGTTTTGCATCAGCAAGTTGTCGAAAGGAGCTGGTACATTCTTCAAATAGAAATGGTTTTAAAATCGGTTGCCAGTGTAGTTATTTTTACTCGAACTGCTTTGGCTAATACCTGATCGCTGAATCCCAGTTATGTACGAGAAGTGAAGTGAAGTTAGCTATTGAGGTCTTACAGTCTACACGTGGAAGTGACACTGAATAGGAATTGTTGCTGTTAACCAAGCACAAATGGTTTAATGAATTAAGATAATTGAGATATTATTTACTTCCCAATCAGAACGAAATTCCGCATTACCATTTAACCCACTATTGTTTCTTTTTTTCAGAAACGTGAGAAAAACACTTGGACTCTGATGCGTCGATGTGTCATTTTTCTTTTTTCCTTTCTTCGATTGTATGAGTAATACTGTCCAAGTCCTTGCATTTGTACCTTGTTTTGTAAGGGTCTGTACCAGGATTAGTTAATCACTTGATAGAAATAAGGGATTGGTAAATCGGTTTGTTTCCATAACTGAGGATCTAGCCGTCATGTCATTTTTTTAAATACTTCAAAATAACTCCAAGCTTTCGCTGTATATTTCTCGGGTGTTCATTTTACGTGAAGCTGGTGACAAGTAAACCTCTTTAATTTGGTATACCAACGTTCACTTAAAAGCAAGTGACAGTCTCGGGGAATGTGTATTTTCTCTAAGGTTGGCCAAAGCTAAATAATCAAATGAATCAATTTGGAGGCAAATGTCTATAAGCGAGACAACGAGCATCCCTGCCACTTTTCATATGCGACTGCAAACGTTTTCCTTAGGCAAACGTCTAGATTTCTTTTCGTGATTTAAGATAATGCTTAGGCCTTAGGTTAGCATTTTTGTCAACGTTTTGGTTGTTCCAGCTATGGTGCCCCCTACCCCTCACCCCCTACATCCCAGCCCCGGAATAGTCATGCCGAAGGTGAGTGCTCTCACCACTGTAAACAGCTTGTGTTGTACAACATCATGGAATTGATAAAGGGAACAAGACACTCATTCAACCTGTAAGGAATTTTATTATATTCCTACACGTAATTACCGGACTGTATAGAATTTCAAGGAAAGGTTACGTTTATACAAACGTTGGCCGTGTAGCACTTATATTTTAACTGAAGAAGGTTCAGTGGGATAGAAAATAGCACTTTACGTTAAAGTACACTCTCTTCAGTTAATTCTGTTTACAATATAAGGGCTACACGGCCAACGTTTGTATAAACGTAACCTTTCCTTGTACTTGTACATGTTAATTGCCGCGACTTTAACATCTTCAGTTCCCACGGCCTGCTCCCGTCTGACCTTGTAACTCAGCCGGTAGAGCGGCGGAGATCTAACCGAAGGTCGTGGGTTCAATTCCCACCCTGGACAGAGTTTTTCTCTGTCCTTATGTGGGCCCAGTTCCATCAGTAGGGCTAACGCTCACATGGTTCATATGGGATAGAAATATAGCACTTCACGTTAAACTACACTCTCCTCAGTTAATTCTGTATAGAATTTCAGCCAGTCATCTCCACTCACTGGTTAGTCTCTTTTACAATTAAGCTTCCAGTCTAAATGTTAGAATTTCAAAAGGTTGCCTCACTTTGGTGGGTAATGAAACCTAATATCAAATGAAAATCAACTTCAAAGCTGTAAACCTTAAATACCACATGAGAAGAATTAAAGGTTGTAAAATATTTTAAACCATTGAAATGCTTATGTATTATGCAGTATATTCATAGCGGAGCTCCGCGCACCTCGAAAGCTCGTGCCCGGATGCCCCATTTCGCTGGCTATTGACAGTTGACTCTGAATGGCTTTTATCCTTTTCCATTCGCTCACTGAGGGTGTGCTTGTTTCTTTTAAAAGTCATGCAGTTCAAGAAACATTCATTGCCAAACTGGTCCAAAGTAAAGGTTACTCGAAAAACCGATATCATACTCATCGCTTCGTGATTCATGCGATATCGGTTTTTAGCGTAAAATTTACCGTGGACTTTCACTAGTTAGGCAATGGATTTTTCCGTAGAAAAAAGCAAAGAAAATGATTTAATTGAAGCAGCAACCGAAAACATCAAAACGCGGACATTTCATTTTCACTAACCCTACAGGCAGTAAAAATAAATAACCAGGGAGATCCGCTTTTAGGCTTGGCTAAATCTATATATTAGTAATTATAACAACAAAGTTCCTCTGTACTAATCATGCTGATAGCTTCTCGAAACAGGAGAGACATAGCCATCCATACCAGCATCATCACTTCTGACAAAAGCCACCCTTGCGGTGATCTGGCTGCATGGAATGGCCTTAAAACTCCAAGTTTCCTTAACACCAATGAAATGACTGCCCAGAACACCTGACGTCAAGACATTCACGACAGCATAACCGACATTCCTGTGTTTGACAAAATGTTGAATCTTTCCAAAGCCAGGTGGATCAAGTTGACGGTTTCAAAGTGCACTAAATAACTGCCAGCATTCTTCTTGTATACATAGTAAGTCCATGATACATTTGTTATAGACATATTGTTATTGACATAGATATTTTGAAGATTTTGTTGCTGCCATTATTAGCTTTGTGGTAAATTAAAAAAACTAAACTAGTGAGCAGCACTCTGCGACCTGTATCTCTAAAACTTGTTTATTCTCCGACGCGTTTCGCCTAACTAATGTAGACTTCTTCAGAGAGTTTTACAATAATACACTAAACGCCTGTATTTAAGCCATATCTGATGGCAAAATGATATGACTTAAATACAGGCGTTTAATGCATTATTGTAAAACTCCCTGTAGACGTCTACGTTAGCTGGACGAAACGTGTCAGAGAACAAAAACGTTTTACAGATACAGCAACAACGCCACATAACAATGATATTGGTGGTTGAAAGAGCATAAATGATCGTGCTGCTGCATTCTGGCCGTACTCTACCCAACGACGATTTGCGGTTATGATGACAACGTGAGCATGTAGCAGAGTGAATCCTTCATTTTCTATTTTCACCCCCCCCCCCCCGCCAAAACTGCAGAGCAATGTTATATTTTGAGATGATGCTTTGGTTGACGTCGCGGTCATAGATCTTAAGGTTCCTAGTTGATAAACGGCGACGGCAACGATGACGCCACAAAACAATTTCATTGCCTAAAAGAGCGTCAATAATCGTGGTGCACGTGCGACACGCATATTAGCACACAGTTTTGAGGAAAAGAAAGGAAAGAAGCTCTATTGAAGTGTCTAGTCGTTCTAGCCCTGGAGCACTAAAGCCGTTTACACACGAGCAAGTTTTCATGGACAAGTTCTGACTTGGCAATTTTTTTGCTGGTGTGTAAAAAAAGAACATTATTTCCTTGACAAGTGCACTTGTTCAAGGTAGCATGCTAGGTTTTGAACAAGTGCACTTGTCAAGGAAAATTGACACATTGCAAAAACTGGCTCGTCTGTACAGGTCGACAAGGAAAACTTGTCAAGAAAATTGAGAAATTGCGGGCGCACAGCGGTCTTGCTCTTGTGATGACTCACTGTAATGGCGCCCGTGGTTAGTTTTTTTGTCGTGTGCTGTGTAATTGTTTCGCTGGCTACATGGAAAACTTGTCAACGAAAACTTGTTAATTCGTTCACACCAGCAAATAAGACTTGTCAAGGCAAAACTCGTCAAAGAAAATAGTCGTTCTTACACATGAGCATATGAACATTTTCAACGTAAATCAAATGTTACGTTGGTTTTGGAGTAGTCTCCTTCGCTGCCGCTCCCCCGAAAAGAACGGCTGCTCACGTTTCATTTTCTGGACCTGTATCGACGACTCGACCAATAGTACCTCTCGTTTTATCAATGCGCTCAATCAACACAAAAGTGCTGGTGTTGAGCATGAGTGCAAGAATAAGTAGAGGACTGAAAAAATGAAAGGATGTAAATATAATCACATTAGTCAATATTTTTATTGACGTCAAAATCAAGTCTTCCCATACGCCCAATTTTATTAATTTCACGTTGTCTCAACTGCCACTATGCATGAAAACAGAACTGAAACCAAAGCAACAAATGTATAGTCAAAATCTGACCGCGTCTGTAAAAAACCTATAATACTAGACATATTTAGTTGGAACACTTAGCGAATGGTCCAGATGCATCGTGTTACAAGATCGTAGCCTATACCATATCCCCCTCCCCTCAATTCAGTGTTGTTTGAGATTTTTCGGGCGACTGCTAGTAGTTGTGAAAATCAACATTGGAGGAAGTGGTAAACGGGGATAAGTGTTCCAAAAAATGTGACGAGTATTGTAGGTAAAGCAAGGCTTCTGTTACTTTAGATGCGGTTTTGCCTTGGTGAAAACACAGATTTGATCTGCGACCAGAAACCGGGCCAATACACAATAGTTCCAGTACTGTATAAGTTTGCAAAATTATGGGTACTATTGCCGCCGAAAAGAAATACTCTTTCTTGGGCGGTCAAGATTTTTTGGGGCTTTCAATCCAAATACCTGCATGGGTCTGCCAGAAAATCGCAACGATTAACTCTCCTCACACTCAATTGGCTTACCTTTTTAGTCATTTTAACAGACCGTCAAAACAATGGGAAAGGAATGTGGTTCCAATGTGAGCAGCTGTTTTTTTCGTTGGGTGACATCGATACCCAGAAAGACGGCTGCAGAGAAGACTAGTTTTGGAGGAGAGTACCCGGAGAAAAACCTCTCTGTGCAGAGTACAGAACCAACAAACTCAACCCACATATGACGCCGCGTCTGGGAATGGAATCCGGGTCACATTGGTCACAAAAGAACTGTGCATAACAATGACTTCAAATATTAGGGAGCTTACACAAAACGACGTCGATGGCTACGAGAAAGTTGTCAAAAAATATTGTTTCCCGTTATTGTACTAATTACTCCAAGTCGTTCAGCATGGAAAGTGTACATAATCATTCCGGGATTAAAACTGTTCGAACGGTGGGGATGTTGGAAAGAAAAGCTGAAAATTTATCGTCAGGTGATCACGTCCTCCACACAACCTCATATTTGGTCATTTCGCCTCGTTCTTCAGGACGAGAAAGGCAAAGAGATGTATTAAAATATTAAACGCACGTGCAGGGCGTGCCGAGCTCTTGTTGGTGGCGTTTTCGTTGCCGTCGTCGTCGTCGTCATTGCGTAAGCTCCGTAATTAAATTTGAGATTTTGACTGCAAAATCTTTCATTCTCTAGTCTCACTCTGAAAGCGCTCGTCCCATTTTATTTTTACGATACATCGCCCAAATCGTAGGACGCGAACGAAATGGAATAATCGCGAAAAGGACTTATGGGTAGAGCAAAGTTTTATTTTGAGGTGGACGTTTTCGGTCGACGCCGCTGATCATATGATCTTTAAAGGTTCCTAGTTTGTAATAAACGGCGATTGATAGCGGCCACACGAGGACGCCACAAAACAATTTCAGTGGTTAAAAGAGGAAAAGAAAAAAAAAAATAATAGTGCCTGCACAGCGTTCGTCACGCATTTAGCTCACATTTTTTCGAGGTTACACTATGCCTATAACATCGACTTGAAATAATCAAAGTTGTGATTATTGAAGACATACGCAGAACCTTATCATTCTATCTATTTACCCTTGGTAGTCAATAATCTATTTTTGGATATAGTACGCCCACATTGTACGAAGTTCGGAACAACGATGCAACAATCGCCGAAAAAGCACCTAACGCGATAGTGCAAACTCTATATTATTAAAGAGACCTTGTCGACGTCGCCGGTTAGTAGAACCTTAAATGGTAGTCCTAACTTCCTATAATCGCCTCAACACTAAAGATTTTGGAAGAAGAATACTTGGAATTGACCGAAACCTAATCGTAAGAATAGCAGCTCCGAGTGCAAAACGAATTCATTGTAGTTGGGCCTTTGAAGAGCAGGAAAATTGGCTTGTGGTGAGCAGGTTTTACCTGGCTTTGCGTTTGGGTGTGAGATAGGAGCAGTTTTCTCAAATGACTGTACGAAAGTAATTACGTGATTGAAATTGCTACGCTTAGTGATAATAATGGTAATAGGAATGAGGTGAAGTCCCAAATTGGGGTCTGTAAGTCATACCAGTGCAGATTAACAAAAATCGGGAAACGGAACCGCGTAGCGGAAAGTACCACATTGTTTAATTCACGAGTATGATTACAGACCAAATTGGGACGACACGAAGTCTACTGTTCCCAATTACATCATAACCATTACAATTTCCGAGAAAACAAATATATTAATCAGAATTCCTTTTTCAATGTCTAATGTTACAAATTTGGTCATTTTGGAAGTTTGGTAGGGTAAGCGGTTGTTGCTATGGCTATCGTGCCTATATTCTCGTGATTGGTTGATTAAGCTGAGTGATTATTATATTGGGATTAAGTGAAGTGCTCTCAGCCAATCAACGCGCTGAAAATGTTTTCGTGAATATTAATTACGTCAAAAAAAACTTACGGTTCATTTCTTCAAATAGCCTTGACTTGAGATGGGAAAAAATTGTCGAAAACGTTCGAAATCCAGACCCACAACATGGAAACGTTTTGCGCAAAAAAAACTGCCATTTTGCAGCGTTTTGAGCAGTTTGGAGCAGCCGGAAACCGGATTTAGATACACAGGGGAGCCCAAATTCACGTCTCAAGTGCCAACGCTTGTCTTTCAAAGCGAATATAGATCGGAATAAAATTCACAGTGGCTATTCGTCCGGGGCCTATACAACGACATATATTTGTTATTCATACGGAAAGTCTTCTTTAAGAATGAATGTTACAGGTTCAATTACACTCAGAAAGTATTACCTGTCTTTAATTCTTTAATATACAGTTCAGCTATCAAACAACGACATGATGCCTGTTTAATTTCACTTTAATTTAATTTTAGTCATTCTAAGAAGACTCGGGTATGAATAGCAAATGTAGGTCGAGTTGTGTGCAGGTCCCGTACGAATAACCACTGGCAATCAAAATTAACTGTGGAACACTTGAGAGACAAGAAAATTGAAACTCTAAACTGCTCTCATGAGGCCTCCACGACTAGGGCATCTAGTGGTCGACAACTATTTGTGATCAACAACTAAAAAGTTATCCACAACTAAAAAACGTAAAGTAGTTGTATGGGATCATTCAGACCGGATTTGGACAGGTAGTCATGACAAATGACGTCCATCCGATCAAAAGACAAAAGAAGGGGGCGTGCATACATTAGGGGCATGTTGGCGGGCATGGGACGGCAAAGTCCTTTGTGTCGGTGGTTTTTTTAACCCTAACGACGTGAAAGATAAAATGGGGCGTGCATAAATAGGGGCAAGTTGGGAATGACGCCAATGTCGGCTGTAACCCTAACTCGTGAAAGAACACGTGCATCCCAGGTCGCCGCATAAATTAGGGTTAGTCACGAACGTACATGAAGGTTTCTTTTACTTTGAGGAAAGGTAAGCGAGATGTGTTTCTTTTATTCGAGAAAGAGCTAAGCGAGGATGAATGTGTTGCTGTGCCTGTGTTCTGTTTCCACCCAGACCCATCGCGTGTGGTAACGCAAAGATTATAGCGAAAAGGAACAATGGGAGAAAGACAGGGAGCAGCAGATGAGGTCACGGGGGGTGATGTACATCACGGGCCAATGAGACACCGCTGACCGCCTTCGGTATTACATTAACTTTCTTGGGCTTGGGGTCACGTATCCTCACAAAAGTGAAGTGAGCAAACCCTATTGTTTTGAAAGCAGAGTTTCAAAACAGAATTTTAAAAACACATACTACAAAAAGGCTCTTACACGACCAGGACAAGTCCACAACCTACGCCTTTGTTCTTTTTTAACACTAAAATTTGCATAGAGGCGATCGATTAACGCGTGAAAGAAGGAAGAATATGACAGAAAGAAAAAAAGTTGTTTGTGTAGGAGGGAAACAGAGGAGCAACTTCTCAACTCTTTCACGCTTTTGACACAAACGTGAACTCCGTTGTCTCAACCTTTTTTAAGGAAAGTTTTTCAAACACTCGCCGCTTGAATGAAACACGGGTAACCCTAAATGCAACTCTTTTTTTATGATAAAGAATACACAAAGGACATCCTTCAGTGACGCAGAACCACAAAGAAGAGGCCTACTCAACAGATTGAAATAAAACCTTTTCTGGAAAACGCTTTGAACAATCAACTTTGCGATTTTTTGAGAAGCGTTTTATACTGTTGCTATGGTTGTTGAACGCGGAATTTGGGTTGTCATATCGTATTTCAAAATACTTTTCAAAAGATCATGAGCCAAACAACCAACAATATACGTTTTTTAACAAACGCTTTATTAAAAGGATCCTACTCTAGTGACAAGTTGATATAAATGATTGTTCTTCTACCTATTTGACTATCGTAACCTTAAACATGTTGCGTTGCGCTTTTTAAACAAAGTACTGTGACTCTGATAATGCAGTTCTGTTCAGACATACAGAATATGGAAACATTCGAGGACCGGACTAACCCTTCGAAACGAATTTTATTTGCAGAAGCGCAATCGTTAAGGGGTTCAATAAAAAACAACATCGAACAAACGTTTCAAACGTGTTTACGGAATTAACTAGAGAACGCTTATCACAATGTGATTATTTGCGAGAGATAGTTCTCTTTAAACAAACCTTACATCCGAAAAAAAAAGTTGTTTTGAAAAACCGCACCCTATGTACAACAAAGATTATAGTTGTTAAGTAGCAATAAATACACAACAAAACAAACATTTCAGACAAGCGTTTTACTGAATTAAACAGGTTAGAAACGCTTATCACAATGTGATATTTGTAGAGAAGTGAGTTCTCTTTGTATATTCACGTTGCTATCTCGCTGCACGCATTAGGTGTTCTATTATGCATCGCCACTGTTTCCAAACGCCTTTCCTTGATAGCGAAAATAAGAATCAGACACAACGCACGCACACCCTGAGAAAAAGAAAAAAAAAATAGAAAATGTTGTTTCAATTTCACTGTGATTCGTCCTGCATCATGAGTAGTGTTCGGGTGCGGGGGGGGTTCTTCTACATATTTTTTTTTTTTTTTTTTGTTTTTCTTGTTGTTTTTTTTTTTTTTTCCGTTTCTTTTTTCTTTTTTTTTTTATGCATGCACATTTCAACGCGTTTAGAGCAACAATAAAAAACGGCCACGCGTAAATGAGAGATGAAAAAATGTGATCCACTTTTTGCATTCGCATGTGTTATTCCATTGTTGTATTATAGCTTATGCCCTGTGTTCAACGGCTTTTTAGAGCCGAAAATAAATCACACACACCCTTTATTCACTCTGAGTTCGCTGCGTTAAAAGAGAACGCCTTAATCACAATGCATTATATTTTGCGAGAACGATAAGATTTTTTCTTTAACACTCATAATCTTAATCCAAACAAAAAACAAGTAAATAAAAAAGTTTCTTTTGTGAATTCAGCGCACCCTTTATTGTACAATCTACCGAATGCACAAATGTAGATCCGGCTTTCAAGCATAGCTTACTGCTTCCTATTGCAAAGTTTCAATGTTTTTTAGAGCCGAAAATACAATCACAGCACGCACAAGTATTAAACCGGTGTGTAGTGAGGTGACTGAATTCACAAAAAGCCTATAAAGGAATACGTGCAGTGACCGTTTTTCAGCTAGACTCGGTAAGACGCAGGACGTTTAGTAGTGTACTTTGCCTTGGTTTCGGGTTTGCGCTACGGAGAACTAGTTGTTTTGCAGGACACTATCTTTCACAGCACACCTCGCGAGCAATGGTTAGAACGTTGTAACAGGAGTTAGTACACTCCAATGAACCCAGGTTGCTTGTTGAGTTCTTTATTACTATCCATGCGACCCAATTGCAAACGCCGACATTTTACCGGAACATAATATACATTCCACAAAGTCTATGCCGTCACGTACTCGATACATTATCCTTCTTTCTGGTGGATGGTCTGGCAAATTGTTACAAAAAGTCTTGCGAATTGAAGAAGATCTAATCACTTTGTTTAACACCATGGCGTAGTGCTGCAAGCAAGTCGTGTGTGAGGAAAGCTCATCGCCTACAAGGTTTCTTTACAGTGACCTATGTCAGAGGAAGGCGATGTTAGTTTTGCGGTGTTGCGGTGTTAGCGATGGTTTCACATCAGAATTGAATAGATGTCACCGACAATCACGAAGAAGAAAAATGCAAAAGAAGTAAGAAAACAGAAAACGCGGATCCCTAAATCAGACGACAACCACTATTACTAGAAATTGTATTCTATGAAGTGGATCGACCATCCGCTTTAGCAACGCGGGGAGTCGACGAAACTTGTATCGTGCGGCGCGTTCGGTATGGTTTGAAAAAAACGCACCGCAATTACTCGATTGGCTCGCGCCAACAACCTGGCTATACACCTTACCACAAACCTGCAAAGATTAAACACGCTTTCGTCGTAACCGAGTAAATTGTGTTTGATATAGAATTCGCAAGTGGCACGGCGGGACTTGGTGTGATTGTTGCAAACATTTGAGTCAGTGGATAGCAATGGGATTACAAGTATTTATCTTGACTTGTATCAGATGTCCTATCCAAATACGCGGGGTGGTGCCTTTAGAAATCAGCGAAAACAGGAGCATCTGTCTGGGGTGGTGGCTCCTTTGAAAGCATTTTTTCCCAGGAAGCGGTCGCAAACCTGAGAAGTTGCAAACAGATGACCGGAAACCGAATTTAAGAACATAAACACGTTTTCATAACCCTTTGTCTCCAGAAAGGAGAATGTACATCATTTGGTAAACCTACAACGAAACCCAAGAGCCCAAGTGGTTGAAAGATTCATAACCGCACACTTTGAAAACGCAAACTTATGTTGGCGTATGTTCACTACCAGGCAGCTCGTCATCCATATTGCGACCCAACTGGACGATTTATTTAGTCCAATAGGAATTACAAGCAAAGCGTGCACCCGTAGCATCAAAAGGAGATCCAGCGGATTGTGTCAAACGAGAATAACGCATCAGAGGTCTGGAACAATGTGTATAGAACATCTGTTCAAAAAGCCGGGGACAAAGTATTAAAATTCAAAGTAGGAGAAGGGCTCAAAAGTCAAGGATCAGTAAGCATTGAACGCATTCTTTGAAAAAAGGTTACTTACCATCCTGGACGGAGGAAACTTTCACTGTTGCTCAGATGACTTCCGCGCGCCACACCCGTGTAATCGCCATAAAGGAGAGCAGACGGTGACTGGATTCAAGGCACTTTTTACGAATTTGGAGTTACCAGAAACGTGTGATTAGTTCGAATTAGAAACCGGGAAAAAAACACCTGTTTCGGATTGGAAACACTTTTAAAACGCAGGGGACGAGGAGGCGGAGGATAAGGACGGTGTTGGTACATTGGAAAGGTGTGGCCAAAGAAATACGACAGTTGGATTCCAGCATAAACCAGTTGGTCGCTTTTACAAACAAACATGATTCAAGATAGCGACTTTTACGTGATTGAGAGCGATCATTTATTTGAAGAGAGGTGGACAAGAACCATGACGAGTCTGGAAGGAACACGGAGTGTTTTTACAATTTACCGAGAAAGCACAAGATACACTCTTTGCCCAGTTTGAAAGGTTACCAGCCGGATTGGCTATCGTGATTCTACCAAAGACAGTGTAGCTCGCGACCTTGGCGGTTACTTAAACCATCAAGTATTAATAATTCCTCAGCCTGTACCAAATCGGATGGCTTTGTCCAACAGAATGGGATGGATCACAAGCGGTCCTTCGTTGCGAGGACAACCGACAACAATTGTCAGCAAATAGACGAGATGAATTGGTTATTGGGGATTGCTCTCGAGAGACGCTTTTCAAACCATCTAAGGGTATGTCCGATTTAATCGAGTCTGTCAAGTCAGTGGGAGGCTTGCTCAAGCGAAACTTACTTCGGCGCTGGCTCCTTGTTCCTCGTGGTCCTAGTTCGGCGGGTTAACATGATCAACAAGATACGAAGGTCCCAAGGTGCCCAGTCCATTAGACCAATTAGACTGCGACCGTACAAACTGATGTTTTCATACGTGGCGCTGATCAATATAATATGGGGAGACCACAGGTTACGTAATTGATACCATTTGCTTCTGGAGCCGATACGCGTGGACCCTGCATTTTCGGCCGTCGTGATTTTGACTATAGAACCAAAATGTTAGTACCTATGGAACCACCGATATACCCATATGGGACGACATGTTGTACCCTATAGCACAGCCACGGTAAAGGAGGGGTGTACATTAGTATCTACCGGAGGAACACACCCTTATGGTCAATTGGGGTGGGCGTGGCAACGGCTTAGGGGGAATGTTCCGGTCTTGTTCCGTTTCAGTACAACTCCCTTGATCTCACAAAAACAACGAGCAAACAAAAAAAAAGCTTGTGGAAAACGCAACATGCAAGCACGTACTGGATTGGAAACGGGAGAATGTCTGGTATAACCTTGTTCACCAAGGGGTGACGTGATCAATGGGTTATTCAACCTTTAAAGGAAAAGCTGCCAAGACAAGAGCGAAAGCTGCTGGAAACAATTACTTCAAAGGGCGTCATTGATCGACATTACACAGCCAGGTCTGAGGGAAAAAGAGTTATATAAGCGCTGCGTGTATACGTCAAAGCGGCACAGTGAAGGACAGACCATAGTGAAAAGGGAGAAAGTATACATTACACTACGATTTATCAACGTTGCAAGACTCATTTTTGCTTAAAAGAATGGCATCAGCTCAACCCTCATCTCAGCACCCTGGTGCGAATTCAAGTTTACAATTGTTTGACCCTGTACCAGTGAAAGATGTATCGAATTGTTAGCAGCAAATGGAAAATCGAATTACAGAACCGGTTCAAACGGGAACTAACCCCTCGAGTTATGTCATCAAACGTTAGCTGACATACATTGACATTAACGAAGACAGAGACGACTGCGATTGGTAGTAAAAGATTACCATAAAACAAGATGGATCGCCCACAGGGGATGGTAAGACACGAAGTACACACTCATGGATCAACAAACGCCCTTCATTCCATCTATTCAAAGCAGTTTACCATCAAGATCAACGAACCGCTGGTAAACAGGCAACAGTCAGACACTCAAGCATATACACTATGCCTTACATCAAGCACCTTACTTGAACTTTACAGCGAACAGGCCAAGATTTAATCCGTACTTAACCACAAGCTCTGTATTACACAGAGCATGCTGGACACATTATGACATGAAGTAGCTAATACAGCTAGAAAAGTAAGGAGGGTCTGAATAGAAAGAGCCACATTGTACTAACAACGGCCGCAGAAGTTGGGTTGGTCGGAAACAAGTCGTACCTTCTTTGTGACGTGTTTAATCTTGAACAAGTTGTTGCGACGGTTTGGAGATCAAAGTGTCAAAGTGGATCGTGAACAACGATGCTTTTGTTCTAATGGCTGGGGGGAGCACTCAGCAACAGCTGACCCAATACTAAAGGTCATGTATCTCGATACGCTTCGCATACGAACAGATGCGTGTGACACACGGTGTTGCAGGACAGGTGATGAAACTAGAAAAAATGTACAGGATCATTGCAAGGTCACAAAGGGAGGCGCACCGCTACCAGCATCTATACCCTAACCAGAACATATCGCAGGACAAGGATTCATCCCTCAAGGCAGTTCTCTAAATCACACTGTGACAGATTTATTCACCACGGTTTCATATCCTTATCAGTTGAATCACTTTTTGGGCTCGTGCGAAATCCGCATTGCCTTCAACGGAAATCCCTTGCAAGAATAAAATCCTTTCAACTTTGAGCTGTTTTGACCTTGCAAGACATTCCGGGATGGACTGTGAATGGGAGACAGAAACTGACTTATTTGCGCTGGATCTGACGGGTGGAAAAAAGATCGATGGTTACAACACGCTGTTTTCAGGAAGTGGAGACATGATTGTGGTGCACGGGCCTTGACATTGACATAGCGTGGATTGCCGCTCCGACGAGAGAGAACGGATTACGGTTTGTTCCGTTTTGAATTTGACACCGGCAGGAAGTGGACATCCCGATAATGTCTGTAACCTCATCGAAACGGGTAACGTGAACCTGTACCTGAAATTTGGAACTCAGACGAGACTCACTGCTTTGAAATTTAATTGTGTATCGCAGAATTTCAGCTCAATCAGTTGGGGAAATTGATCGCAACTCGTCGCGTGGTCTACGATTTGTCACAAGGCTCTTAGGTGCATCGTCATGCCATAAGACCCAAGGAAAAACTATGGCAAGCCTGTCTTTCTGACCTGTGTTAGCACCTCTGATGCAAGGGCCGTATTTCCAAGGTGATAGGCTACCTGTCATCAACACCTACCCAGCCCGGACTCATCGGCGAATACGGACCCTCATGACCAACCTGGGGGGACAACATTGGGTGGGCTATGTACTGTTGAATCGCCTCGTGTGAAAGTGCAAGGCCTTCTTTGACAGCTTACGGATTTTCCTCCTGAAACTACGACAACATTGGATACTACATCTAACGGGAAGGTTACACATATCTTATAACGGGACAAAACCACTGCATAGTGACCCACTGAACTCGGGATGTTTGTGGAGAGAATTGTCTGATTTTATCTCATTTCGTCTGAGCACGGAATGTTGATATGAACACTGTTCAAGCTAAATTTAACAAACACGATATGATTCTCAGTTGGAACGATGCAACCAAGTTGAACGGAGTGTGTACACGTTATTTTTAATTCAGTCATTTATCGTCAAGGTAATAGATTGCTTTCAACAAGGTTGTAAGTCATCATTACGCTTGCGCTGTTGTCCATAAGCAATCAATCATGTTGACAAATGTAAACAAAAATGTTGCGGTTGTTTGTGCTGTATTTGCTAGTAAAAGGGCGTGGGAGAATTCTATATCGGGTTACACAACAATCGTTGAAGCTTCGTCTTGTGAACATGTCTCAATTCAAGTGCCCCAGCAGTATTATCATTCTCTGGCCCAGCCAAATGCGGAAAAAAAACAACTTTACGCGCCACAATACTTCAACACGCCGCTTGTTTATTTGAACGCACCATTCGCAAAGATCGTGTATTGCTACGGTCAAATGGCAAGATCTGTTTTTTAAGGAATTGGTCTAAAGGAAGTAACGTTTATGGTTAGGGTATTTCCTCGCCGACATATTTCCCGCCTTATTTCCACCCCCTCATCGTACTGGTCTGCTCTTGTGTCAGAACTGCCCTCATGAGAAAACTGTGAGCGCTGACGAGCGCTCCATTTTGGATTTGTTCACCAAAAGTGTCCCATGGTCCTTTGACGTCACCTGCATGTATTGACACAAAACCTTTTTCCCCCAGGAAGAGTTTTCCCGGAGCATTCTTCTCTTAATGCTCATTAACATCATTGCTTTTAACAAATCCTCGAGATAACTTTGGGGGTGAGGACACTGGCATCAACAGAGGCGTTTTCTGGGCGCGTTCCGTTTGTGTGGGAGAGTTTCAAGACGCTACATCACTAACCCATTTGGATACTTAATGATGGATTTACATCCCACGAACCCCGGACATTCAACGAATTGCGAACAAGGATCTTCCCAGAGTAACCATTCATATCCCATGGGTTTACGTTTGATAATGACCAATAATCTTAGTTTGAAAACCGATTGAACCACCTCTTTCCGCGGGTTAGTAGATTCATTTAAACGACCCCATGACTTTGCAATTGTTGCACCGCGAGGAAGACAGAAACAATCAAAATGGTGGTGGACATGACTTTGCGTTCTAGAAAGATTTCAAAAGCTACCGAGAGAAGAAAACAAGCGAACCATCGTCAAGGCTTCCAAAGTCA
>NC_090894.1:8579476-8584476 GCF_036669925.1 Montipora capricornis
ACTTCCTCGTAAGTGCAGAAGAAGGTTTTCTCATCAACACCATATTGCATCTTTAATAATGTACGCCCAAACGGCCTGGCTCGTCCTTGCTCAGCAGCATACAAAGCCTCATCTACCTCACCACTCTTCAAGAGTGCTGTCCACAGAGCGTTGTATGCAAACCGCTTTGTGTCACGAAAGCTTATTTTCCATGCATCTTCTGACTGAAGAAGACGCCTTGTTTCATCATAATAATTTATGCTTTGACGATAGTAATTAAGAGCTTTGCTGAAGGAATCTGAAATTTCATGAACACGACCGAGGTGATAACATGACAATGCCTGCCCTATGGGGTCCCCTACTTCTTTTGCAATACTAAGATGTTGATTGAGGTACTCTATGGCTTGCTTAAAATTCCCCAGACTGTAATAAGCATTGCCGAGATTGCCATAGGCTCTTCCTTCTCCAGCTATGTCCCCAACTTTTTTCGCAATTCTACGATCTTGATTGTGGTACTCTATGGCTTGCTTAAAATTCCCCAAACTGTGATAAGTGCTGCCCAGATTGCCATAGGCTCTTCCTTCTCCAGCTATGTCCCCAACTTCTTTCGCAATCATAAGATGTTGATTGTAGTACTCTATGGCTTGCTTAAAATTCCCAGACTGTATAAGCGTTGCCGAGATTGCCATAGGCTCCTCCTTCTCCCGCTATGTCCCCAACTTCTTTTACAATACTAAGATGTTGATTGTGGTACTCTACAGCTTGCTTAAAATTCCCCAGACTGTGATAAACGTTGCCGAGATTGCCATAGGCTCTTCCTTCTCCAGCTATGTCCCCATTTCTTTCGCAATACTAAGATCTTGTTTGCAGTACTCTATGGCTTGCTTAAAATTCCCCAGACTGTGAAAAGCGTTGCCGAGATTGCAATAGGCTCTTTCTTTTCCAGCTATGTCCCCAACTTTTTTCGCAATACTAAGGTCTTGATTGTGGTACTCTACGGCTTGCTTAAAATTCCCCAGACTGTGAAAAGCGTTGCCGAGATTGCCATAGGCTCTTCCTCCTCCAGCTATGTCCCAACTTCCTTCGCGATACTAAGATGTTGATTGTGGTACTCGATGGCTTGCTTAAAATTCCCCAGACTTTGATAAGCGTTGCCGAGATTGCCATAGGTTGTTCCTTCTCCAGCTTTATCCCCAACTTCTTTCGCGATACTAAGATGTTGATTGTAGTACTCGATGGCTTGCTTAAAATTCCCCAGACTTTGATAAGCGTTGCCGAGATTGCAATAGGCTCTTCCTTCTCCAGCCATGTCCCCAACTTCTTTTGCAATACTAAGATGTTGCTTGTGGTACTCTATGGCTTGCTTTAAATTCCCCAGACTGTAATAAGCGTTGCCGAGATTGCCATAGGCTTCTTCCTTCTCCAGCTATGTCCCCAACTTCATTCGTAGTACTAAGATGTTGATTGTGGTACTCTATGGCTTGCTTAAAATTCCCCAGACTGTCATAAGCGTTGCCGAGATTGCCATAGGCTCTTCCTTCTCCAGCTATGTCCCCAACTTCTTTTGCAATAGTAAGGTCTTGATTGTGGTACTCTATGGCTTGCTTAAAATTCCCCAGACTGTTATAAGTGATGCCGAGATTGCAATAGGCTCTTCCTTCTCCAGCTATGTCCCCAACTTCTTTTGCAATACTAAGATGTTGATTGTGGTACTCTATGGCTTGCTTAAAATTCCCCAGCCTGTAATAAGCGTTGCCGAGATTGCCATAGGCTCTTCCTTCTCCAGCTATGTCCCCAACTTCTTTCATAATACTAAGATGTTGATTGTGGTACTCTATGGCTTGCTTAAAATTCCCCAGACTGTCATAAGCGTTGCCGAGATTGCCATAGGTTGTTCCTTCTCCAGCTTTATCCCCAACTTCTTTCGCGATACTAAGATGTTGATTGTGGTACTCGATGGCTTGCTTAAAATTCCCCAGACTGTCATAAGCGTTGCCGAGATTGCCATAGGTTGTTCCTTCTCCAGCTTTATCCTCAACTTCTTTTGCAATACTAAGAGTTTGATTGTGGTACTCTATGGCTTGCTTAAAATTCCCCAGACTTTGATAAGCGTTGTCCAGATTGCCATAGGCTCTTCCTTTTCCAGCTATGTCCCCAACTTCTTTCACAATACTAAGATGTTGATTGTGGTACTCTATGGCTTGCTTAAAATTGCTCAGTCTTTCATAAGTGTTCCCAAGACCCGAATAAGCTTTTCCTTCCCCGGCCCTGAAACCTATTTCTTTAAACATGGTTAATGCTTCTGTGTAACTTCGAATGGCCTGATTAAAGTTGGCTACGCCATAATAGTATTTACCCAGATTGAAACAAACCAAACCCCTCCATCGTCTGTTTCCCTCCTTTGTTGCAACACTAAGCTCTTGCATATGCTGCTCCAAAACGTCCATTTTGTATCCACTGTTCTAGATAATCAGAACTGTGAAGGTTTTCTCAGAAATCTGGGGTGCACCTAGAAGATAAATGACTGACTTAGAGCGTTTTATAATATAATAATTAAGGAACATTAAAAATAGAAATTTATGTTATGTAATGAGGAAAAAACAGCCTGTAGGAAAACAATGGCATCCCATTTCATCTTTCTTATCTAAAGCTGGAGGCTCTAAGATATGCTTCTCTGGCAGGAAATTTGCCGAAACCAAAAAGAGAGGATGTGACATCATTATGACTGTAATATTCAATTTTCTGCAATAGATATGTCACACTCATATTTTTTAAATTTATTTTGTTTGTTTAGGCCTCTGTTCCATTCTGACATTTTCAAATCCTGAGATAAGATTTCCAGCAGAAGGACTACTTGAAATTGACATAAGAGGTCTAAATCTATCCAATATCGGCACACATTTGTGATCACGGCTAACAAGTCCACAAGTTTGCCATAAGTCAGGCAAACTATAAACGCATGCCGTAGATGGTCAATCTAATTATACTTATGTTCGATAGGGGACTGAAATAGTTTTACATATTTGACATGAAGTGATTTTCTGTAAGTTCCTCCGCATTTGCCTCCCTCACATGCCTATTACTGAGCCGATTTCAGTGAGAATATCAAGTACTGTCCATAAGGGTGGGGGAAGTGGCAAGGATTTTCCAGTTTTAAATTTGTAATGCAATTAATGAAGTTGTTATAATTTCTGTTGCGAAAGGGCACGGTTGGCAGGTCAAAAAAACTGTTCAGAACTGATAAAATTGCTAACCCACCCTATAATACTTGAGGAGACCCTCAGCAAGCAACCACTCTCTAATATCAAATAATAGATTTAGTGCGGTTTTCATAATTCTGCAGAATCTTACCTTCAAGCCATAAGTGCCAAACTGCGTTTTGCCTTCCATCAAGCAAATTTCCGAACATAGACTCCGCCTCTCGAAAGTGAATTGCAGCTGAAATACCATGGATATGTTTTTAGAAATTCTTCAGCAAAAAGATTTGTACAGCTTCCAACACTTTCCATCGGTGTTGAGTTTGAATATACATATGTACCATGGGAACCAAAGATGCCGATTGATGGGTTAGCAACGCATCAATTTATTTTGTCATCTGTGGGTTGGCTTCGGAAATTTGATTGATGGAGGTCAAAACGCAGTTTGGCCAGTGGCCAAAGTGATGCATGATAAACTTAAGATATCAGAGGAACATATAGAACAGATTCATTTCGAATGCGTTCACCGCATCCCTTAGAAAAGTACCAGTCAAGGCAGAACTCCAGACCAAGGCCTATTATAGCCAAATTTAGCTTCTTTCAAGACAAGGAGTATGTTTGGTCTTTTGTTAAAAACTTGCAAAACACCAACATTTCAATCACAAACGATTTCCCCCGGGAAATTGATGAGATACAGAAAACGTTATATCCCATTTTGAACAAGGCCAAACAGAGAAAGCAAACAGCCTATTTCAAAGTTGATAAGCTAATTATAAACAGGCAAATCTACAGAGGCAAGGAAACAACCAATCTTCCATACTACGGTCTCATTATGGATACAAGAAACAGCGGAAACTAAAGCTAAAGCGGTCACAGTGCGACAGCACATCAATAGTTAAGTTCTGTTTAAGGTTTATGTGTGATAAGTGTTTAATTATTTAACCCTTATTGTTTAACTAAAAATGTGATTGCTCTGGAAACTTCTTACTTTATATGTTACTGTATGTTTTTTTGCAAATTAATAATTTGTTTTAGGGCGATTCTATTGGTTTATGTGCACTATCTTTTCTTGTACTCTGCTATCCCATCGACATCATTTTTGTATTATATGACTTCTTCTATAATACCACTTCCCCGATTCAGCTCTTATGACTGAATTTACTTTCTCTCAATGTGAAGGGACTAATGCTTGGGCATTTACCGAGGTAACCGTTTACTGACTAAACCTTGGTACATTTGTACAGTGTTTATACTGTATAGTATGATAATATCACTTCGATTAGCATGGCTAAAAAGAATAATTAGCTCAAATGATGGCACTTCGAAAAGGTATCTGACATATCATCTAGAACGCTTTGGCGGCCTTTTCTTGTTTCATTGCAATTATAATGTTACCATCCTTCCATTCAATATTTCTCTATTCTATCTAGAACTTCTGCAGTGGTGTTCAGAATTTAGGGATACGTTCTCTTCAGAAAAAGACTGGCGTTATATTCTTTGGAATAACAAACAAATACTCAACAACAATGATATTCAATGTAAGGAGAAATGTAGACTCGGAAAAATATCCGAGTCCCAGATGGGATTTGAACCCACGACCCTCCGTGATCTAGTCGGATGCTCTAACCACTGAGCTACTGGAGACTCTATGGTGAGCAAGGGTCAATTTGTGGGTCTCGACTGGAACCGCATCGCGCGGCTACACAGCCAAGTATTGACTAGATCACGGAGGGTCGTGGGTTCAAATCCCATCTGGGACTCGGATATTTTTCCGAGTCTACATTTCTCCTTACATTGAATAAACAAATACTCATTAATAATAAA